>NC_041228.1:25004193-25006167 GCF_002837175.3 Physeter macrocephalus | reverse complement strand
TCTCCATTGTATATTCTTGCCTCCTTTATCAAAAATAAGGTGACCATATGTGTGTGGGTTTATCTCTGGGCTTTCTATCCTGTTCCATTGATCTATATTTCTGTTTTTGTGCAAGTACCATACTTTCTTGATTACTGTAGCTTTGTGGTATAGTCAGAAGTCCAGGAGCCTGATTCCTCCAGCTCCGTTTTTCCTTCTCAAGATTGCTTTGGCTATTCGGGATCTTTTGTGTTTCCATACAAATTGTGAAAATTTTTGTTCTAGTTCTGTGAAAAATGCCATTGGTAGTTTGATAGGGACTGCATTGAATCTGTAGACTGCTTTGGGTAGTATAGTCATTTTCACAATGTTGATTCTTCCAATCCAAGAACATGGTATATCTCTCCAGCTGCTTGTATCATCTTTAATTTCTTTCATCAGTGTATTATAGTTTTCTGCATACAGGTCTTTTGCCTCCTTAGGTAGGTTTATTCCTAGGTATCTTACTCTTTTTGTTGCAATGGTAAATCGGAGTGTTTCTTTAATTTCTCTTTCAGATTTTCATCATTAGTGTATAGGAATGCAAGATATTTCTTTGCATTAATTTTGTATCCTGCTACTTTACCAAATTGCAAACAGTGACAGCTTTACTTCTTCTTTTCCAATTTGTATTCCTTTTATGTCTTTTTCTTCTCTGATTTCTGTGGCTTGGACCTCCAAAACAATGTGGAATAATAGTGGTGAGAGTGGACATCCTTGTCTTGTTCCTGATCTTAGAGGAAATGCTTTCAGTTTGTCACCATTGAGAATGATGTTTGCTGTGGGTTTGTAGTATACGACCTTTATTATGTAGAGGTAGGTTCCCTCTATGCCCACTTTCTGGAGAGTTTTTATCATAAATGTGTGTTGAATTTTGTCAAAAGCTTTTTCTGCATCTATTGAGAGGATCATGTGGTTTTTCTTCTTCAATTTGTTAATATGGTGTATCACATTGATTGATTTGGGTATATTGAAGAATCCTTGCATCCCTGTGACAAATCCCAATTGATCATGGTGTATGATCCTTTTAATGTGTTGCTCGATTCTGTTTGCTAGTATTTTGTTGAGGATTATTGCATCTATATTCATCAGTCATATTGGTCTGTAATTTTCTTTTTTTGTAGTGTCTACGTCTGGTTTTGGCATCAGGGTGATGGAGGCCTCATAGAATGAGTTTGGGAGTTTTCCTTCCTCTGCAATTTTTTAGAAGAGTTTGAGAAGGATGGGTGTTAGCTCTTCTCTAAATGTTTGATAGAATTCACCTGTAAAGCCATCTGGTCCTGGACTTTTGTTTGTTGGAAGATTTTTAATAACAGTATCAATTTCGTTACTTGTTATTGGTCTGTTCATATTTTTTATTTCTTCCTGGTTCAGTCTTGGAAGGTTATACCTTTCTAAGAATTTGTCCATTTCTTCCAGGTTGTCCATTTTATTGGCACAGAGTTGCTGTAGTAATCTCTTATAACCTTTTGTATTTCTGCAGTATCAGATGTGATTTCTCCTTTTTCCTTTCTAATTTTATTGATTTGAGTCTTCTCCCTCTTTTTCTTGATGAGTCTGGCTAATGATTTATCAGTTTCGTTTATCTTCTCAAAGAACCAGGTTTTAGTTTTATTGATCTTTGCTATTGTTTTTTTGTTTCTATTTCATTTATTTGTGCTCTGATCCTGATGATTTCTCTCCTTCTGCTAACTTTTGATTTTGTTTATTCTTCTTTCTCTAGTTCCTTTAGGTGTAACATTAGATTGTTTATTTGAGATTTTTCTTATTTCTTGAGGTAGGCTTGTATGGCTATAAACTTCCCTCTTAGAACTCCTTTTGCGGCATCCCATAGGTTTTGTATTGTCGTGTTTTAATTGTCATTTGTCTCTAGGTATTTTTTTATTCCCTCTTTGATTTCTTCAGTGATCTCTTGGTTATTTAGTAACATATTGTTTAGCCTCCATGTGTTTGTCT
>NC_041228.1:24996925-25004172 GCF_002837175.3 Physeter macrocephalus | reverse complement strand
ATTTCTAATCTCATAGTGTTGTGGTCAGAAAAGATGCTTGATATGATTTCAATTTTCTTAAATTTACTGAGGCTTGATTTGTGACCCAAGATGTGATCTATGCTGGAGAATGTTCTGTGTGCACTTGAGAAGAAAGTTAATATGCTGTTTTTCGATGGAATGTCCTATAAATATCAATTAAATCTATCTGGTCTATTGTGTCATTTAAAGCTTGTGTTTCCTTTTTAATTTTCTGCTTGGATGAACTGTCCATTGGTGTAAGTGAGGTGTTAAAATCCCCCAGCATTATTGTGTTACTGTCGATTTCCTCTTTTATAGCTGTTAGCAGTTGCCTTATGTATTGAGGTGCTCTTATGTTGGGTGCATATATATTTATAATTGTTATATCTTCTTCTTGGATTGACACCTTGATCATTATGTAGTTTCCTTCCTTGTCTCTTGTAACATTCTTTATTTTAAAGTCTATTTTAACTGATATGAGTCTTGCTACTCCAGCTTTCCTTGGTTTTCCATTTGAATGGAATATCTTTTTCCATCCGCTCCCTTTCAGTCTGAATATGTCCCTAGGTCTGAAGTGGGTCTCTTGTAGACAGCATATTAATGGGTCTTGTTTTTGTATGATTCTTGCTGGGTACGGTAATCTTGGTTGTAGGTTTTTCCCTTTCATCACTTTAAGTACATCATGCCACTCCCATCTGGCTTGTAGAGTTTCTGCTGAGAAATCAGGTGTAAACCTTATGGGAGTCCCCTTGTATGTTATCTGTCATTTTTCCCTTGCTGCTTTCAATAATTTTTCTTTGTCTCTAATTTTTGCCAATATGATTATTATGTGTCTCGGTGTATTTCTTCTTGGGTTTATCCTGTATGGGACTCTCTGCCTTCCTGGACTTGGGTGGCTATTTCCTTTCCCATGTTAGGGAAGTGTTCAATTATAATCTCTTCAAATATTTTCTTGGGTCCTTTCCCTCTCTCTCCTCCTTCTGGGACCCCTATAATGTGAATGTTGTTGTGTTTAATATTGTCCCAGATGTCTCTTAGGCTGTTTTCATTTCTTTTCACTCTTTTTTCTTTATTCTGTTTTGCAGCAGTGAAGTCCACCATTCTGTCTTCCAGGTCACTTATCTGTTCTTCTACCTCAGTTATTCTGCTATTGATTCCTTCTAGTGTATTTTTCATTTCATTTATTGTATTGTTTATCTCTGTTTGTTTGTTCTTTAATTCTTCTAGATCTTTGTTAAGCTTTTATTGCATCTTCTCGATCTTTGCCTCCATTCTTTTTCCAAGGTCCTGGATCATCTTCAGTATCATTATTCTGAATTCTTTTTTCTGGAAGGTTGCCTATCTCCACTTCGTTTAGTTGTTTTTCTGGGTTTTTTTCTTGTTCCTTCATCTGGTATGTAGCCCTCTGCCTTTTCATATTGTCTGCCTTTCTGTGAATGTGGGTTTTGTTCCACAGGCTGCAGGATTCTAGTTCTTCTTTCTTCTGCTGTCTGCCCTCTGGTGGATGAGGCTGTCTAAGAGGCTTGTGCAAGTTTTCCAATGGGAGGGACTGGTGGTGGGTAGAGCTGGCTGTTGCTTTGGTGGGCAGAGCTCAGTAAAACTTTAATCCACTTGTCTGCTGATGGGTGGGGCTGGGTTCCCTCCCTATTGGTTGTTTGGCCTGAGGTGACCCAACACTGGAGCCTAACCAGGCTCTTTGTTGGGGCTAATGGCAGACTCTGGGAGGGCTCACGCCAAGGAGTACTTCCCAGAACTTCTCCTGCCAGTGTCCTTGTCCTCATGGTGACAAACAGCCACCCCCCCCCCCGCAGGAGACCCTCCAACACTATCAGGTAGGTCTGTTCAGTCTCTTATGGGGTCACTGCTTCTTTCCCTGGGTCCCGATGAGCACACTACTTTGTGTGTGCCCTCCAAGAGTGGAGTTTCTGTTTCCCCCAGTCCTGTCGAAGTCCTGCAATCAAATCCTGCTAGCTTTCAAGTCTGATACTCTCGGAATGCCTCCTCCCGTCGCCGGATCCTCAGATTGGGAAGCCTGATGTGGGGCTCAGAACTTTCACTCCAGTGGATGGACTTCCATGGTATAAGTGTTCTCCAGTTTGTGAATCACCCACCCAGCAGTTACGGGATTTGATTTTATTGTGATTGAGCCCCTCCTACTGTTTCACTGTGGCTTCTCCTGTGTTTGGATGTGGGGTATCTTTTTTGGTGAGTTCCAGTGTCTTCCTTTCGATGATTTTCAGCAGTTAGTTGTGATTCTGGTGTTCTTGTAAGAGGGAGTGAGAGCACGTCCTTCTGCTCTGCCATCTTGAACCAATCTCTCCCCTATTGTAGTATTTAATTGGAGTTTCACTTTGATAGCTAGTCAGTTGAACAACCAAATTAAAGTGCACAGAAGAGTCAGGGAGATTGCTTTGAACTGAAACTTAAAGAGACTTAATTCTTAATAGAGTAGCAACATTAAATAGTGATACAGAGAACATTGTTCAGTAGAAGTGAATCTTTAAAAAGAAAATCATCACAGATTTGCCTCAAGGAACAATAAAAATACATTATAACAACAGGGGAAATGGAATAGAGTAACACAATAATTTGAATCTCTTTCATTTTGTATTTTAAGATAGTTGTATAAATTTCTCATGAATTGCCTCAATCTAGTGTTCATTTGTTTATGACATTATTGTTTATCATAAATGAATGTTATGGAGCCACTAGATGATATTAAAAATGAAACTGAATCTAATCTTATTCAATTTTTGGTGTCTTTTAAAATGTTCTTTGTGTAATCCAAAACCATTCTGACCAAACGGAAATAGTTCTCATTTTAAAAGTTGCACTCAGGAAGACTGATATTGATAGCTTGTGGTCAAGGAGCTAAGGAACGGAAAGTGACTAGAAAGACAGGTTTAGGATTATTACTAGTCAAATGAATTCAGTTAGGAGCTGCCAAATAAAGAGAAACTTTAAGAAGAGAGGGAAGAAACAAAGCAAAAATTCCTCTGCAAATCTGAGAATAAGACAACAATATGGCTATGTTAAGAAGAGATAAACAATGAAAACACATATGTTCGTTGGTGGTGGTGTTATTTTGTTTTGCATTTGATAGGAAATTGTAATTCTCAAGATTTTATTGATTTAAGCTACTTGAGATAACCTCAAGAAGCCAACTAATGGCTAATATATTTGTAATGATTTTAGTGTTTTTTATTTTCTGTAGATTAATTCTAAGCAATCATGACATTTGAGAATATAAAAAAACCCTGCAAAATAGCTATGCAGCCACCTTAATTATATTATCTGATTTTTAAAATTTAATTGTCAACCAAATTAATTTAGGTTATTCATGAATAGTAGAAAGCAAATGATGTTACTCTGTAATAAATACAATCCACTATTTGGAAACAACTTCTATAAAAAAAATATTCTCAGGATAAGAGGAACTATTAAAGAGTTAGCAACCAGTGTCCTTATAAGAGCTCAGCTGGAAATCAGAAGGGAACTAGTTTTTTTAAGAACATAATTCTTGTTGGATACTTTAAAGATGATATCTTTTTCTCAAAACAATCTTAAGGGGGAAATGAAGCACCAAGATATTATAAGGTCACTAAATAAGGAAGAGATAGGTGTACATATTTCTGATTTCAAAGTGACTATTTTATGATACTACCTAATGGATAAAATTCTCATTTATAATTTTTAACTTGATGAACATTGTTGCTCATTGTTTTGCTACAGAGCTACTTCTAACCACATAACAGCTGTTTTTTAAATGGGAATTACTTTAAAGAAAACAGTTTCTGACAGAGCGCATGGAGTATGGGCAGCTCTAAAGCAATATCTCACACCCTTAAGGGTCTTTAGATAAAAAAGAAATGGAAGATTTTTAAATAATTTTCCCTTCAAATAGCTCAAACTCAAGAATCTTATGGGCTTGTGTGTGTGTGTGAAGGGCAGATAGAGGATTCGAACCCCCAAACATTTCTATTTAGAACATTTAAAAAATTTGGGACTTTATTTATCTTAGTTACAGAAAGTATGATTCAAAAGAAACATACTGAAACAGCTGTGCCTTGTCTACTCTAAAATAGTGAAAATACCATCAGTAAATGCATAAAGCATTCTAACTCTTGATTCTTCCAGTGTTTGGGCTAATTAACAAGGAACAGCTGAAAAAAAATTATTGGTATCAAGGAAGTGAAGGAGCTAGGAGATTTGTAATATACTTGAGCAGGTAATTTAGGGATTAAGAAAAGAGGCACAGTTGACAAGTCCTATTCAGTGATGCTCATGGGAGAAGCCAAAGTCTTTGGACTCTAAGAATCATTTCTCAGCCCAGGCCTGTTATGGTTCAATGTACAGAAGTGTGTTTGGTTGCTGTGCACAAACCCTAAGAGTGAAAATCACTTTTCAATTTGACTCTCTTGCTTCCAGCCTAACTTAAAAGATCTGTGTCTCAGGAAAGAGATAAGAGAATAAGAAACTGGCAGAGTAAAAAGTACTAAGTAAACCATATGCATAGAAATTAAAAGGTTTTTCTCTCTATCATTGCATCTTATAAAAATGGCTGGAATGAGCTGCCTACTGGAGCAGTGAACAGCCTTGCTGAGCATCAGAAGAGTGACCTAATACAGCCAATCTTCAAGGACTGGAAAGAAATGCTTTTGTGCCCACGAGAAACTCTGGTCTGAAGTGCAGGGGCGAGGCCTCTGAACACGGCCCCCTATGAGCAAGTGGAACTAGACTGAGCACAGAGGAAAAGAAAAAAGTGTGGAGAATCTTGAAGTTGTAAACCTGAGGTCCACATGTAAACCTGGGTGGAAGCAGTGACCTGGGCCTCAGATGCCAGCCGAACCCCCCAATGCTACACTCTGGAGCAGAGAAAGCTAGTGCTTAGCATCCTGCAAGACTCAGACGCGACGCCCTCAGGCGACTGCACCTGACCTGGAAGCCCCTGACAGGAGGCAGCCCCTAAGGGGTCTCTGAGACCCAAGGAGAGGAGACATTGACAGGACGCCTGTACCTCAGGCGACTTCGTGACAGTATGGTGGACTGAGTCGTGTGGCTGACAGGGTCTTGGTGCTCCAGCTGGGTGTCAGGCCTGAACCTTTGAGGTGGGAGAACCGAGTTCAGGACATTGGACCACCAGAGACACTTTGGTCCCACATAAAATAAATTGGCGAGAGCTCTCCCAAGAGATCTCTGTCTCAATGCTAAGACCCAGCTCCACCCAGTGGCCAGCAAGCTCCAGCACTGGACACCCCATGCCAAACGACTAGCAAGACAGGAACACAACACCACCCATTAGCAGAGAGGCTGCCTAAAATCATACTAAGTTCACAGGCACACCAAAACACACCACTGGATGTGGTCCTGCCCACGAGAAAGACAAACTCCAGCTTCATCCAACAGAACGCAGGCACCAATTCCCTCCACCAGGAAGCCTACACAACCCACTGAACCAAACATACCCACAGTGGGCAGACACTAAAAACAACAGGAACTACAAACCTGCAGCCTGCGAAAAGGAGACCCCAAACACAGTAAGTTAAGAAAAATGGGAAGACAGAGGAATATGCAGCACATAAAGGAGCAAGATAAAAACTCAACAGACCAAACAAATGAAGAGGAAATAGGCAACTACTTGAAAAAGAATTCAGAGTAATGATAGTAAAGATTATCCAAGATCTTGGAAATAGAATGGAGAAAATACAAGAAACATTTAACAAGGACCTAAAAGAGTTAAAGAGCAAACACATAATGATGAACAACAAAATAATTGAAATTAAAAATTCACTAGAAGAAATCAATAGTAGAACAACTGAGGCAGAAAAATGGATAAGTGACTAGAAGAGAAAATATTGGAAATTAAGAAAAGATTGAAAAGAATTGAGGATAGTATCAGAGATCTCTGGGACAGAATTAAATGCACCAACATTGGAATTATAGGGGTGCCAGAAGAAGAGAAAAAGAAAGGAACTGAGAAAATGTTTGAAGAGATTATAGTTGAAAACTTCCCTAATATGGGAAAAGAAATAGTCAGTCAAGGCAGGAAGTGCAGAAAGTCCCATACAGGATAATACCAAGGAGAAACATGTCAAGACACATATTAATCAAACTACCAAAAATTAAATACAAAGAAAAAATATTAAAAGCAGCAAGGAAAAGCAACAAATAACATACAGGGGAATCCCCATAAGATTAACAGCTGATCGTTCAGCAGATACTCTGAAAGCCAGAAGAGAGTGGCAGGACATTTTTAAGGTGATGAAAGGGAAAAACCTACAACCAAGATTACTCTACCCAGCAAGGATCTCATTCAGATTTGATGGAGAAATTAAAACCTTTACAGACAAGCAAAAGTTAAGAGAATTCAGCACCACCAAACCAAAAAAAAAAAGAAAGCTGCAGTAGCAATTCCCGTATCAGACAAAATAGACTTTAAAACATAGACTATTACAAGAGACAAAGAAAGGCACTACAATAATGATCAAGGGATCAATCCAAGAAGAAGATATAACAATTTTAAATATTTATGCACCCAACATAGGAGCACCGCAATACCTAAGGCAAATACTAATAGCCATAAAAGGGGAAATTGACAGGAGCACAATCATAGTAGGGGACTTTAACACCCCACTTTCACCAATGGATGTATCACCAAAATGAAAATAGATAAGGAAACACAAGCTTTAAATGACACATTAAACAAGATGGACTTAACTGATATTTATAGGACATTCCATCCAAAAATAACAGAATACACTTTCTTGTGAAGTGCTCATGGAACATTCTCCAGGATAGAGCATATATTGGGTCACAAATCAAGCCTTGGTAAATTTAAGAAAATTGAAATCGTATCAAGTATCTTTTCTGACCACAATGCTATGAGACTAGATATCAATTATAGGGAAAAAAACTGTAAAAAATACAAATACATGGAGGCTAAACAATACGCTACTAAATTACCAAGAGATCACTGATGAAATCAAAGAGGAAATCAAAAGCTACCTAGAAACAAAGGACCCATATGTGATAAAAACCCTCCAGAAGGTAGGTATAGAGCGAACTTTCCTCAAGATAATAAAGGTCATATTTGACAAACCTACAGACAACATCGTCCTCAATGGTGAAAAACTGAAACCATTTCCACTAAGATCAGGAACAAGACAAGGTTGCCCACTCTCACCACTATTATTCAACATAGTTTTAGAAGTTTTAGCCACAGCAATCAGAGAAGAAAAAGAAATAAA
>NC_041228.1:24963197-24996754 GCF_002837175.3 Physeter macrocephalus | reverse complement strand
TACTAGAGCTAATCAATGCATTTGGTAAAGTAGCAGGATACAAAATTAATGCACAGAAATCTCTTGCATTCCTATACACTACTGATGAAAAATCTGAAAGTAAAATTAAGAAAACACTCCCATTTACCATTGCAACAAAAAGAATAAAATATCTAGGAATAAACCTACCTAAGGAGACAAAAGACCTATATGCATATAACTATAAGACACTGATGAAAGCAATTAAAGATGATACCGATAGACGGAGAGATATACCATGTTCTTGGATTGGAAGAATCAACATTGTGAAAATGACTCTACTACCCAAAGCAATCTACAGATTCAATGCAATCCCTATCAAACTACCAATGGCATTTTTCACACAATTAGAACAAAATATTCCACAATTTGTATGGAAACACAAAAGACCCAAATAGCCAAAGCAATCCTGAGAAAGAAAAACGGAGTTGGAGGAATCAGGCTCCCTGACTTCAGACTATACTACAAAGCTACAGTAATCAAGACAGATGGTACTGGCACAAAAACAGAAATATAGATCGATGAAACAGGATAGAAAGCCCAGAGGTAAACCCATGTACACATGGTCACCTTATCTTTGATAAAGGAGGCAAGACTATACAATGGAGAAAAGACAGCCTCTTCAATAAGTGGTGCTGGGAAAACGGGACCGCTATATGTAAAAGAATGAAATTAGAACACTCCCTAACACCATACAGAAAAATAAACTCAAAAATGTATTAAAGACCTAAATGTAGGGCCAGACACTATACAACTCTGAGAGGAAAACATAGGAAGAACATTCTTTCACATAAATCACAGCAAGATCCTTTTTGATCCACCTCCTAGAGAAATAGAAATAAAAACAAAAATAAACAAATGGGACCTAATGAAACTTAAAAGCTTTTGCACAGCAAAGTAAACCATAAACAAGATGAAAAGACAACCCTCAGAATGGGAGAAAACAGAGCAGGTTCCTTAAAAAGCTAACAATAGAACTACCATATGAGCCAGCAATCCCACTACTGAGCATATACCCTCAGAAAACCATAATTCAAAAAGAGTCATGTACCACAATGTTCATTGCTGCACTATTTACAACAGCCAGGACATAGAAGCAACCTAGGTGTCCATCGACAGATTAATGGATAAAGAAGATATGGCACATATATACAATGGAATATTACTCAGCCATAAAAAGAAACAAAATTTAGTTATTTGTAGTGAGGTGGATCGACCTAGATACTGTCATACAGAGTGAAGTAAGTCAGAAAGAGAAAAACAAATACTGTATGCTAACATATACATATGGAATCTAAAAAAAACAAAAATGAAAAGAAATTGTTCTCATGAACCTAGGGGCAAGACGGGAATAAAGACGTAAACGTAGAGAATGGACTTGAGGACACGGGAAAGGGGAAGGGTAACCTGGGACGAACTGTGCAGGTAGCATTGACATATATACAATACCATATGTAAAATAGATAGCTAGTGGGAAGCAGCTACATAGCACAGGGAGATCAGCTCAGTGCTTTGTGACCACTTAGAGGTGTGGGACAGGGAGGGTGGGAGGGATTTGCAAGAAGGAGGGGATATGGGGATCTATGTATACATAGAACTGATTTTCTTTGTTATACAGCAGAAACTAGCACACCATTATAAAGCAATTGTACTCCAATAAAGATGTTAAAAAAAAATGGCTGGAAAGATTTTTTCCCAAGGAAGGTAAATTTGGAATGGTCTGACTTTGAGCACAGCCTGTACAGTACACATTAATTCACTTTGGAGAAATCTGACGGTATCGAAACAAGATAGCAAAGAGGCCCATGTAACTACACGTTGGGAGAGATAGGACATACATATTAAGAACTTTGGGCAGAGAAAATAGTGACTTTAAATAAAAGTTGAAGATCAAAAGTCACAAGTGTGGTGGTCTGAATTACAACTATTGCTTTGCAATCTAACTGCTTCTCAGGTAGGCAATTCTATCAATAGCCTACCTAAGGCTGAAGGATATCAGAGGTTACTTATTTATTTAGTGATGGTTAATGACTATTATTTGCAAACCAGGGAATGCTTTTTAATACAATAATGCATTTTGTTAATAACACAATTTCCTTGTATTATTTTATGCTTATGTAATGCTTCTAAATTGAATATAACTGTTTTTTGAAATTTAAAGTTGGCTACAATTTGAGTCATCTGGGAGGTGGAGAAAGGGTGAAGTCTTCTTGGGAGAACTGATTTCTGATTGAGGGGAAAAGAATATCTTAATCTGCATGTTTGGAAAGAAAGGCAAAATTCATCCCTATCATCCCATCTATCACCAAGCTGGGAGCTCAGAGCAACAAACAGTTAAATTGCTCTGCTTAAGTAACAGGTATTTTGAGACTTACCCTTTATATACTGGAGTGGGTGACTAGGGAGTAGGGAAATGAGGGCTGAAGATCCTGATAGGGAAAAGACTAGATAAAGATGGAGAAGGGTCTGGGCTAAGGAGAGGGAACTGGAGAGAGAGATACAATCGTTCCAGTGATGGGAATTACCAGGAAAATTTTAGGACAGTGAAGGTTTATTAAATCTTAAATTATTCTGGATTGTGCAATAATCCTCTTTCGTTATCCCTTGTTCTAAGGTGTTTGTGAGAATGAAGGCAAGTGATCCAAATAAAGAGCAGGCTAAGGAGTTGAGAAAGGGCAGCAGCCTCTGCATCCCACAACTGAGATGACTCTAAAAGCAGGAATTCTGAGTCAGAAGTGAACAAAAGCATCCCCAGAAAAGCTCTGAAAATATAAAGAGGGCCGAGACTTACCTTTGTATCTGAGATGGGGCTCAACTTTTTATTTAGATATTGAAGGATGATGATTAGTGAGAATTATATGGATATAAATGTTATGAATTATGCAAATATAAGATATTTTAATTACCTTAACATCATAACTCCTGATACAAAATAATGTTAAGTCCAAAATGGGAAATACTAAAATCATGTACTTAAACCTATAATACATGCAGTTTTAAAAAATATGAGATCAATTGTGATAAACTGACAGATATGCTAGTCCTTCAAATGTGATACTCTAAATTTAACAAATTAAAAATACATTATAAATCTCTGTCTTATTGACACAAATCAATATAACTTTTAAAATTATTCAATGATATGATCAATAATATTATGTTATATGGTATACTCCAAATCAAGTAGAATTCTGTCTAATACAGTAAGATTGGTTAATTTGGGTCCCACATTAATGGAAAAATGTTATCTGACAAAGATTTGATTCTGAATAAATAAGATGCTTTTCAAGCTTCTCTAAAATTACTATGGCAACACAGGCTATGTCAACCACTGAATAAAGAATATGGTTTTAACATCACAACAAAAACTGCCAAGTTATTCTAAATAAAACCATTTTCTTAATGTGTAGGTTATTATTATGGGCTGAATCATGTCCCCCTAAAATTTATATGTCCTATCCCCCTAGTACTGTGACTGTATTTGGAGAAAGGTCTTTTAATGAGGTAATTAAGGTAAAATGAGATTATATGGGTGGACCCTAATCTAATATGACTTGTGTCCTTATAAGAGAAGATTAGGAAACAAACACACACAGAGGGAAGACCATGTGAAGACACAGGAAAAGGACAGCCATCTATTAGCCAATGACTAAAACCACAGAAGACAACCCTGTTGACACCTTGATCTCAGACTTCTAGACTTTAGAACTATGAGGAAATAAATTTCTGTTATTTAAGCCACTCAGTCTGTTACACTCTGTTATGGCAGCCTTAGCAAACTAATATAGTCATAGTAAAGTTGTGTAGGTCATAATAAAGCAGAGTGACCTCATGTGAAATGTTTACTATTTTATATCTGTCAAAATAGAATCTGTTTTCCTCTCAAGTTTTTACACTAGCATGAATAGATTAATTCAATGAAGGAACTCTTTAATCAGGGGAAGATCATGTTATATTTGTAAAATTCAAACATCAGAGCATAATTCTGCTGAAATTATATATATATTTATATGTTTGCTATAATGTTTACAGGAGTTTTTTTGTTTTTTTTTTTTTAAGGAAAGGTTGGGAGATGAGAGGGGTCAACAATATAATTGAAAAATTATATAGATACTTCTATTTGGATTTCAGAATAGTGATCCAATCACAAGCCAGAAGATTCATTCTTTTAAATTTTTAATAGTCAATATTATAATCTTTTAGGATATAGATTATTTGATCAGTAATACCAATTATCCTAAGGAAAAATATCTTGACTGACTAATTATTAATTCACATTAATTTGATGCAGCCATTTTTCTGAAGGACCTGTAAGTGTAGGTATATAGGTAGTATGTGTAAGCAAATGTCTTAGGCTGCAATACGGTATCAATTCAAGTGTGTTTACAGCACCTTTGCCTTTTGGAATCTAGCAGAACAGAATCCACAGGCCCTTCAAAGTATAGGATGACTAAACTTACTAAGTTAAAGGTTATAGGTTCATATCACAGTAGTATGCATATATATGAATCCAAAAAAGTCCATCTTGCACATTTCATTCATACTGATAGAGCATTAAGGAAATAGAAAATTAACTTGAAAATAGGCTGAAAGGCTAAAAGGGGCAAACATTCTGAAACATTCAATGTCTAACAATTGACTACTGCAATAAAATTAAATATTAATATGGAAAGTAAAATGCAGAATGTCAACTATTCTTTTAGATAATTTTTTTTTAAGTAGAAAAATATTTGCAGAGACCTTTCAAATGTAATTTTGATAGAGTGTCCAGGTTCAGCTTCAATCACCCATTCACAATTCAGAGAGTCTTTATAGTATCCTGGCCATCCTGGTGAGAGAATCAATCCACTGGGAGCTGAAAAATGGCCACCGCATGGAGCTGAAAAATAAAATCAGAGAACAAGTAAAAACAAAAATTTTAGAACAAGTTGCAGAAAATATTTTTAGTATTAACTGTATTTTTTAAAATTAATTTTTGCATGTATATATTAAATGCTATTTAATATTGTTTTTGAAAGTAAAATTTCATCCAGTCATTCTATTATTGAATGATTATTTTCCCTAAAAAAAAGTAATGTACTTTTTGAAATATGGCTTAGTTACACACTCAGCATGTCAGATAAACTCGTCTCCCAATTATATTCCTTAAATACGTTCTTGTGTCTCCATCATTTTCAAAACTTGAAAAAAATACAAGCTGTTAGTCTTAGTTTCTCTGTCTTTCATTTTCTGATTTATGTATCAAATACTGTTAATTCATGCTATACAGTGTCTAAAACTGATCTTTCTTTTACCAGAGTCCCTTTTACAATTTTAGGCCTTCATTCATTCAGTCTCTTCCCTGATTTCCCATCTGTAATTTCTCTCTTGCTTCAATCCAGCTGTCAGAATAATGTCCTTCAATTTACAGTTTCATCATACCATTTGCTTTCCTAGACGGGTACCATGATCTCTTCTCCCTTTAACATCAGATTCAACTCAGCTTATCATTTCAAGAATTTAATCTTCTGTTTTCCCCTAAACTCATACACAATTGAAACCACAATGATAGCATTTTAATCCCAGTAGGTACTGATAAGGTAATTTAGTGTAAGCATCTCATTTTGAAGAGAAATAAACCAAGTTGAAAGAAAAACTTGTCAAAGTTCACAAGACCTGAAAGCCTCAAAAGTACTTTCACGTCAGTTTTTACAAAATAGGACCTCAAAACCAGTCCTCTCCCATTATTTCCAATATTGGTAAATGAAACCACCATCCACAGATTTGCATAGCCCAGAACGTTAGAAGTAGTCATCTTTCATAGTTCCATTATCCTTACTATTTATGGATATGGGAATATCCAACCCATCCTCAAGCCCAGTCTTGTTTCTCTATCTCTATAGCTACCAGATTAAATTACCATAATTTCACCTCTGGTATAAACCCTCCTAACTGACTCTCTTAATTGGTCTCTCCTCATCCATGCTAACTATCCTCCATACTATGGCCAGAGTAATTGTTTAAACCTCAAACACTTTTAAATGGCATTTTTCTGTGTTGACCAACAAGGCCCTGAATGATCTAGCTATTGCCTTACACTCTAGCCTATACTCCAAACTTCTCCCCTTCACTCTGCAGCCCAGGTACATTAGCCTGTTCTATACCTTCAGGAGGTATACAAAGTGGGGGGAGGGGAATGAAGCAAAGAGTATTTGAATTATTGAAAATTATTTGGAAAGAAAAATAGTCAAATGTATACTATATTGGCTTTTCAACACATTAGATAGAGACCCTTCCCAGTGACTTACCATGTTATATTTTAATTTTCTTTAACTCTTTCCATTTAAACTCTATCTCATGTGTTTATATTTTTGTCATTGTTGTTTACTTCTTTCTTTCAGTTTTACCTTACAGAATTTCTAAAACCTATTGTTCTAGACACTATTTTTACACTTTTTCATTCTTTAAGTAATTTGATATAACCCAAATAAAATAGGAAATATTTAATAAACTGGCCTAGGAATCAAGCATTACTACAAAATGTCCATTTGAGAAAAATATTTTCTGTGAAATTGCCAAAATTTGTTATTTGTATGAGAAAGAACTTTCATATAAAACTAAATTTTCTTCCTTAGTAGAATTTGATTTTGTTTCTTAAAAAGCTTTCAAAGGAGACCATTTTGATGAGGATTATTTACTCTTCCTTGCTATGATGACTCATAATTAGGTTTCCTGTAGGGTTATTATGTATTTCAAAAATAAAATTATGTGCATAACAGTCATTTAAATTACCATATTTTAAAAGAGTAAACTATTTTGGTGAGAGAAGGTCCTGGAAATATAGAAAAATCCCTAATATGTTATCAACTCAAATCGTTTTAGGAAAGTATCTGTGCACTTCAGTCTAATCATGATTGAAAGAGGTAATCAGTCATAAAATTAGCAGTTGAGTAATGGGCCATTAAAGATTAAAATAGAGTACCCTGGGCTTCCCTGGTGGCGCAGTGGTTGAGAGTCCGCCTGCCGATACAGGGGACACGGGTTCGTGCCCCAGTCTGGGTAGATCCCACATGCCGCGGAGCGGCTAGGCCCGTGAGCCATGGCCGCGGAGCCTGTGCTCTGCAACGGGACAGGCCACAACAGTGAGAGGCCCGTGTACCGCAAAACAAACAAACAAAAAACAAAAAAACCACAAAAGTATAGTACCCAGAAGCATTTCAGCTGGTCCCTCAGTCCAACATGTTAGAGAGGCAGAGTTAGGAAGGAGCTTTAAAGGAAAGGAGTATCATAAAGATGTGGTGACTGTTTGTTTCCTGAAAGGACTTTCCCAAATAGTGACCCTGCTACAAAGTGAGTCTTCTCCTAATTAACATACAACATTCTGAACTGGCTTCTTTCTCTCACACATAGGGTTGGAACTTTACAAAATTATTATCCCAAAAGTATGGAGATAACTTCCCCAACAGAGTGTGAAACCTAAGAGAAGAGAGAGATGCTAAGTGCAGATCAGTCAAGACAAACCTCATGATCACAGTGACTAGCAACCACATGGCAGGAAGATGTTCACATAGAAATGCCATGGTGGAGAAACAGCCGCAGAGCATGGAGGGGACAAAGTGCAGGACAAAATAAGGGGAGACCAAGTGTAAAGAAAACGTTCAAGAGAAAAAGGAAAAGGAAAACGCTTTGGAAAGCTAAAAGAACTAATAGTAATAAAAATAACAAAGATTTGAATTTGTAAAGAGAACCTTAACAATAACATGAATAACAATACAAACAGAAAGGCAATAAAGCTAGTTGCCCAAACCTTACAGTTTTGCCGCTTCCATGTACTGCTTATATAATTAATGATTTTCTTTAACTAGACTTAATTTTATTTTAACTTAAATGATTTCTTTAAACTTGCCCTAAGCAAAAATATCTGTAAAATCATTGCTTTTATGTATTAGTTATATTTTTCCATAATGCCTGAAAATAAATATGTACCTATTGAAATTTAAGAAATGCTTATAGGGCTTCCCTGGTGGCGCAGTGGTTGGGAGTCTGCCTGCCGATGCAGGGGACACGGGTTCGTGCCCCGGTCCGGGAAGATCCCACATGCCGCGGAGCGGCTGGGCCCGTGAGCCATGGCCGCTGAGCCTGCGTGTCCGTTGCTCTGCAACGGGAGAGGCCACAACAGTGAGAGGCCCGCGTACCGCAAAAAAAAAAAAAAAAAAAAAAAGAAATGCTTATATGTTTAACACCTAAAAGCTTGTGTACCTCCAAGTATAAACATTCTGTAGTTTAAGAAAGACTTCTGTAAAACACAGTATCTTTGACTGAACAAAGGAAACTTGTAACATATGGAAAACAGAAAGGAGATCAAGATATAGGGATTTATTTTCAAGTCCTATTCACTCATTCATCATTTACTTATTCATACTTCAGTCATTCAGCAAACAACTGTGTGTCAAGTATGCGCCCACGTGGTATTTGTACTACTTCTAAAATGTATCAAATGTTTCCTAGGTACCAGGCACTATGTAAGAAGTCCTTTGTATTATTTTATGTAATACTCAAAATAATCCAACCACATATGTAGGTAAGAACATTGATGTGTAGAGAATTTAAATAATTTGCACATTAGCTAGCAAGGATGTGAACAGAGATAATTTGACTCTAGAAACTTCTTTACAAATGTAATTAAGATATTCTTTTTCCTTTTATCACACTGCCCATGTGCAAAACACAGAAACATAAACATAAAAGGTAATAATGTCACAAATTATATAAGAAACATATGTCCATGGGACAAGGGGTCTGGAAGAGGATAGGAATTAAGGCTTCACAGAAGATATTCTATTTAATTTGAGTCTTCAAAGATGAGTCAGAATTCACCAGAAGAAAAAGAGAGAGAGGATATTGTAAACGGAAGAAACAGCATGTGGTTAAGAGTAGAAGGCTCAATTAGCATGTTTTTGAGTAATGCCAGTTACCTGTTTTAGGGAACCAAGAAGTGATGAGAGATGAAGGAAGAAGAGTAGAAAAGGACCTAATGGGACTTCCCTGGTGGTCTAGTTGTTAACAATCCATGCTTCCACTGCGGGGGGCATGGGTTCAATCCCTGGTCAGGGAACTAGGATCCCAAATGCTATGCAGTTCGGCCAGAGAAAAAAAAAAAGGACCTGATATGCTATATTAAGAAAAGTGAACCATAGACAAATGAAAAATTGTAGATAAGGGGTGGGATAGGGAGGGTGGAAGGGAGATGCAAGAGGGAGGGGATATGGGGATATATGTATACGTAGAGCTGATTCACTTTGTGATACAGCAGAAACTAACACACCATTGTAAAGCAATTATACTCCAATAAAGATGTTTAAAAAAATTGTAGACAAAGGCCACACAAACATATATAGACAAATAATACAATTTTCATTTAAATGAAAGTTACAGGTACAATGAACTAGAAGCAGAGTACCTGGAGTTGATGAGATCAATTAGGAGACTGTCACAATTATCTAGGAAGTTATAATCAGATTCTGATACATGGTGGTAACAGGAAAGGGCTAAATATGGAGATATTTAGGAGACAGACTCAAAAGCATTTATTGATTACATGCAATGAGTGAGCAAGATGCAGGAGTCTAAATTGGTCATTGGGCCCCTGGCATGTACAACATTATAGAAGATAATTCCATTCACCAAAATAGGAAACACAAAACAGGAAGGAATTTTATGTGGAAAGATAATGAGATTCAAAGTTGAGGCTAAAAGGTCTGTGAAATATCATAAGAAACAACAGAAAATAGAATCTGGAGCTCTTAGTTATATTGTGTGTCATTTTCAACATAGGCTGATGTTAGGACTTCAATATAAGTGAAAGATTAAGGTGAATACTTAAAGAAGAAAATAAAAGAGGTTTAAAATGTAACCTTTGAAAAAATATTTTAATTTAATACAATTTAAGCAGGTACTGACCATTATGCATTATAACACAACAATGGGGCAAGGCTGGGATTGACTATTTCTGTTTGGGTCTTCCTCTCTCCTAACTGTGTGTGAATTCAGATGATTGTAGCTGGTAAAATAAATCAATACCTAAACTTTAGTAGCTTAACACAGTAGTTTATTTTTCACTTGACCAAAATGGCCTTCATGTTGACTAAACTTTAGACAGGCTTCTTCAAGACTCTCAACCCGTCACCCAACTTCCTCCATTACTTTACCACTAGCTCATCTCAGCCCTTACAAACCTTCCCTCAGTGCATTTGAATTCAATCACTCTTCCTTATTGCAATAGTCTTGAATAAGGTCTTCCTTTCCTGTTTAACTCCAATGAAATTTTTCTTTGATACATTCACGTAACAGTACAATGGAGAGCGCCCATCAGCAAAACAGCCATCATCCTTCTAGTCTCTTGAGACCCAGGATGACAAAGCCTCAGCCATTTTCAGCAGGCGATTTTCTAGATTGCCATGGGAGTCATTTCCATTTTAGCTGGCAGGAAAGGAAACAGAGCATAGAGGACCACTCTGTGTATACTTTTTATGGACCACAGCTTGGACGTTATTTACATTACTTCCACTTACTCACTTGTCCATACCTAACTTCAAAGGAGGCTGTGAAATGAAGTCCCTCAGCTGGGTAGCTATTTCCTACCTACAACTCTGTGTAATGAATGGGGTAACAGCTTAAAGGTTAACAGCTGGCCATTTCTGCTATACCAACTAACACAGTCATAATGCTTTCCAGTTTAGAGTATGCTTTTATATACATTACTTAACTTAATTACTTTAATAAGCTTGTAGCATAAAAATGCTTGTTTCTTTCTTATGCCAGTTTTGCAGGTAAGGAAAAAAATCATCAAACATATGACTTGATGAGAAACACAGATCTGGGTAGTAGCAGAGGTGAGATTCAAATTCAAATCTTCAAATTCCAAGTTAGAAACTACTTCCATAATAGATGTATTGGATTAATTTTCCAAGAGAGATATTTATTTAAGCATATCTATTCTCCTTAAAATAGGTTTAATGAAGACAGAAATGGATAGTTAGGGGGATAGAATATTCAACCCAAAGTTTTTAATGTAAATTTGAGATTCTAACCACACAATTTTAAGTGCTTCCTTGACATAAATTTACTTATTATTCATGTATTTATTAATTCAAAAAATTATTTAGCTTTTGATGTATATAAGATACTATGCCGGGTGATGAAATTTAAAAAAAAAATCTATATGACATTATATTTGTCCTCAGGAGACACATAGTTTCTACAAGGAAGACAGACACAGCTAACATGAAGAATAAATATATGCTTGAGCCAGATAGGCTGGAAATGTAGGGGAGAGACAGGTGACATCCCAAGGGCATTAAAAAAGAGTTCTTGAAGGAGATTTTGTCAGAGGTGAGTTTGATTTAAAAAAAAAAAATGAATAGAAGATAGGGGTAGAGGGACAGAAAGAGCAGAGAAAGAATAAAGTGAGAAATACTGAAACCAAGCAGTACACTGTGGCGCCCTCCCAGGTACAAAACTTCTCCATATACCCAATTCCTTGTTTGTAGGAAAATAGCTTCAGCCTCCTAGACTTTCCCTGAGTTCCAAAGGGCAGATTCAAAGAGTTATTAGTCTGGGAAGTGAGGAGATGGAGACACAAGGGAAAAGCAGCCAAGAAACAATAGTGCAGGAATAAAGCATGGTCCTGGTTCCTCCCCAAGTGGTATACTCAACAATACATATTTGAGTTCTTCTACAGGAACTAAGGCCCCTTCCCAGGTGGAGGATGGTAATCAGGCTGAGCACAAGATTCCTGGAATACCATCCTGTTACCTCACCACCAACCAATCAGAAGAAAGTCACACACCCTGCAGCTCTCACTCCAAATTTTGCCTTTAAAAACTCTTCCCTGAAAACCATCAGGTAGTTGGGGGTCTTTTGAGCATGAGCTGCCCATTCTCCTTGCTTGGCCTTACAATAAACCTTTCTCTGCTCCAAACTCTGACTTTTTGGTTTGTTTGGCCTCACTGTGCATCGGGCACACAAACTTAGGTTTGACAACAATACTAATGTATGAGGGAAAGTCAAGTAGTTTTTTGTTTCTGAAGCTTATAGTTAGTGGAAAATGAGGAGAGGAACTTTTGGTTTCATGCAATGGTTACCTTCAAACAGTTGTGGATACCTGGAGGTGAGTTTAGATTAAAAACTTGTTAAAATGCAGATTCCCAGAACACACTTCTAGTAATTATAAGGTAGGACTCAGAGGGCATTGTTAACAAAACCCTCACTCCACTCAAATCCCTCAGGTCATTTTATAGCTCTTGGCCCACAGACCAAGCTGACAAAATCTAAGAGGATATGGCTAGTGTGTAGCTCCAAGATGCTCCTGGATAATCACTCAGTCTCCTGGGATAAAGAGGTAATTTCCATCTGTTAGTGAAATACAGATTGTTGCCTCTAACTTCTCCCGATTTTAAATAATGAAAACCAAGCATAAATGGTAAAGTAGAAATAGTTCATTTATCCTGTTTCATTTTTCTAAGGCCTGAAGAAAGTCTGTTATAAATAATATTCATTTGAGTGATGACTCATTTCTGTGTTACTTTGAGTAGAATTGAAACCATGCACCTCAGATTGGGACTTGAACCCACATGCTGGGACTCAAACCCAGCCAAAAGCCTGATTGGGACTTGCACCCATGTAGCTGGGACTTGAATCCAGCCAAAACCCACAGTCTTCCAACTGAGATCACACACCTGGTTTCAGGACTTAATGAAGCTCAGGTTCTTGATGTCTCATCATAGAAAGAATTCAGTGAGAGAAAAGTGATAGGTAAGAAGTGGATTTATTTAGAGAGAAACACACTCCACAGACAGAGTGTGGGCCATCTCAGAAGGTGAGAAAGGCACCAGGGTATGGGGTTGTCAGTTTTTATAGGGGTGGGTAATTTCATAGGCTAATGAGTGGGAGGAGTATTCCAGCTATTTCAGGAAGGGGTGGGGATTCCCAGGAATTGGGCCACCGCCTACTTTTTGATCCTTATGTTTGGCCTTGGAACTGTCATGGTGCCTGTGGGTGTGTCATTTAGCTTGCTGATGTGTTACAGTGAGTGTATACTGAGGCTCAAGGTCTAGTGGAAGTTGACTTGTCTGCCATCTTGTACCCATTTTGTCCTAATCAGTTTATGTCATGTCCTTGGGCTATGTCACTCTTTCAAAGGTTGTGTCCTGCCCCCTTCCCTCCTGCTTCAGAATGGACAAACTCAAAATACCCAGTATGCTTTAAGATCTGTATGAAGAGTCAGAAGTGTTTCAGACTGTATTCAACTAAAATTCTTTGAATAAAAATGCTTCAGAATTTTGGTGCTCTTTCATCTGAGAAGTGGCACTTAGGTGCTCAGAAGGGAATTGAGGACTGGAAGAAGAGCTAGGTTTTGATTGATCTTGGGGATTATAAACAATGAAGGCTCCATTTCTTTCCTCTTTTTTTTTTTTTTTTTTTAATTTTTAAACTTGCTTTATGGTTGGTTATAGGTGTGGTAAGTTATCACCTGCTCTGTCTAACCTCAACACACTGGATGATGTTTCAAAGAAAATTATGGGAAACAAGCTGCATCTCTATCTTGGATAAAAAGAGAAAGTCAGAAACATAGGAATTAAAGTGCCAGAAATGCAGACAAGCAATCACAGCTCTGAACCTCTTTCCATTTCTATAACCCCTTCTACCCTTCCCCTACCCAGGTCCACAGAAATTAGGACCAAAATCCTGCAGAGTGCTATTAAATTAGTTTTCCCTATGGTAGTCCTCTAGGAATTTAATACTACTAATTAATACTACTACCTCTACTAATTTAATACTTAATATGTAACTAAAAGAGGAGTCTATTATTAGATATGAATAGGTATATGTGTGTGAAAACACATTCTCTCTATGACAACCACAATATATTCTGATCTATGCATCAGACTGTTACTCTAATTGCTCCCTCAATTGAACTCCCTCCAGAGAGTGCAACGTCTGTGAATGAGAAGGATTTCCTTCCCTTTGAGGCTGAGATTCAAAAGAAAATTCCTTATCCTCAAAGGGGAAGTTCATTGGCATGCAAGTCCAGCCTTGCTGTCAAACAGTTCTCCAGGGACCTTAGTCCCATCCTATTCACTCAAGGAATTCTCTAAGATATCCCATTACAGTAAAAAGGAACTTAAGCCTTAGTTATGCAGGGAGTTCTCTACTGAGGGCAAGGAAGTTCTTGCTTGAGTAGGCATTTTATGGAATATTCTGAAATCGGTGGAATGAAAACAGAAATTGGTTTCTTTCTTTTCTTTCTTTCTTTCTTTCTTTCTTTCTTTCTTTCTTTCTTTCTTTCTTTCTTTCTTTCTTTCTTTCTTTCTTTCTTTCTTTCTTTCTTTCTTTCTTTCTTTCTTTCTTTCTTTCTTTCTTTCTTTCTTTCTTTCTTTCTTTCTTTCTCTTTATCTCTCTTTCCCTCTTTATTTCAGGCACCAGGGTATGGGGTTGTCAGTTTTTATAGGGGTGGGTAATTTCATAGGCTAATGAGTGGGAGGAGTATTCCAGCTATTTCAGGAAGGGGTGGGGATTCCCAGGAATTGGGCCACCGCCTACTTTTTGATCCTTATGTTTGGCCTTGGAACTGTCATGGTGCCTGTGGGTGTGTCATTTAGCTTGCTGATGTGTTACAGTGAGTGTATACTGAGGCTCAAGGTCTAGTGGAAGTTGACTTGTCTGCCATCTTGTACCCATTTTGTCCTAATCAGTTTATGTCATGTCCTTGGGCTATGTCACTCTTTCAAAGGTTGTGTCCTGCCCCCTTCCCTCCTGCTTCAGAATGGACAAACTCAAAATACCCAGTATGCTTTAAGATCTGTATGAAGAGTCAGAAGTGTTTCAGACTGTATTCAACTAAAATTCTTTGAATAAAAATGCTTCAGAATTTTGGTGCTCTTTCATCTGAGAAGTGGCACTTAGGTGCTCAGAAGGGAATTGAGGACTGGAAGAAGAGCTAGGTTTTGATTGATCTTGGGGATTATAAACAATGAAGGCTCCATTTCTTTCCTCTTTTTTTTTTTTTTTTTTTAATTTTTAAACTTGCTTTATGGTTGGTTATAGGTGTGGTAAGTTATCACCTGCTCTGTCTAACCTCAACACACTGGATGATGTTTCAAAGAAAATTATGGGAAACAAGCTGCATCTCTATCTTGGATAAAAAGAGAAAGTCAGAAACATAGGAATTAAAGTGCCAGAAATGCAGACAAGCAATCACAGCTCTGAACCTCTTTCCATTTCTATAACCCCTTCTACCCTTCCCCTACCCAGGTCCACAGAAATTAGGACCAAAATCCTGCAGAGTGCTATTAAATTAGTTTTCCCTATGGTAGTCCTCTAGGAATTTAATACTACTAATTAATACTACTACCTCTACTAATTTAATACTTAATATGTAACTAAAAGAGGAGTCTATTATTAGATATGAATAGGTATATGTGTGTGAAAACACATTCTCTCTATGACAACCACAATATATTCTGATCTATGCATCAGACTGTTACTCTAATTGCTCCCTCAATTGAACTCCCTCCAGAGAGTGCAACGTCTGTGAATGAGAAGGATTTCCTTCCCTTTGAGGCTGAGATTCAAAAGAAAATTCCTTATCCTCAAAGGGGAAGTTCATTGGCATGCAAGTCCAGCCTTGCTGTCAAACAGTTCTCCAGGGACCTTAGTCCCATCCTATTCACTCAAGGAATTCTCTAAGATATCCCATTACAGTAAAAAGGAACTTAAGCCTTAGTTATGCAGGGAGTTCTCTACTGAGGGCAAGGAAGTTCTTGCTTGAGTAGGCATTTTATGGAATATTCTGAAATCGGTGGAATGAAAACAGAAATTGGTTTCTTTCTTTTCTTTCTTTCTTTCTTTCTTTCTTTCTTTCTTTCTTTCTTTCTTTCTTTCTTTCTTTCTTTCTTTCTCTTTCTTTCCTCCCTTTTCTTTCTTTCTTTCTTTCTTTCTTTCTTTCTTTCTTTCTTTCTTTCTTTCTTTCTTTCTTTCTCTTTATCTCTCTTTCCCTCTTTATTTCATCACTGAGATAATTTTAAACTATTGTTCTGATAGTTTTTATTATGTAAGCACTCAATACCCTTGTTGAATTCCTAACAAAGAGAGAATAACATTAAACTAATCAATCAGTACAGACAGATGCATCTAAATTATTATAATCTACATAGTTCCTGATTATTAGAGAGCATCCATGGATAATATAAATTTAGTAGTAATATAAATATATGTGCATCTGATTTGACAGTTATATGAATATATATCAGTGAAAGTAAACTACGTGAAGAAGGGATCCATTGGTAATAAAGGATTCATTAATGGATTGGCTCACTGAAATCAGTCTATGATTTTCTTTCTTTCTTTCTTTCTTTCTTTCTTTCTTTCTCTTTATTTCCTCCCTCCTTTCCTCCCACCCTCCCTTCCTCTCTTCCTTCCTTCTTAATTACTGCCTTCAAACATGCACTGACAAATCTCCCTCTCCTTAAAGAAGTGTTGGGCACATCCTTGAAAATTCTCATCACTTACAGTATTAAAAAACTTCGTCCAATCCAATTTAAAATTCTGTCTTATTTCCTACTCATACCCACCCAAGGTGCATCTTTGAGCACCTTGGAGGATGGGGAGGAGGGTGCTGATGGAGGACCAGCACTTGATGATTCATTCCTCCATTTGCTTCAGCAGTTGCATCAGAGAAGATGCTGTATCCTTTCTCAGCATGTCCCCTTCCTCTTCCCTTTAGGTCCTTTTTCCTGTGGTGTTAGGACTAAAATGAGGAAAAGTGTGCTGTCATAGTCCTCTCCTGACTGTTGCTGTTTTCTCACTAACTCTAACTGGTCCCTGAGATTTTCTATTTGTCAGATATGGAGAATGTTTGTTCTTTCCATAAGGATAATAAATGAGTTCTTTGTAAAGGCCAAGAATTAGAAGTGTGGCTTCTCACTTCTATCAGGAAATTTCCTGATAGAAGAGAAGATCAACCTTTTCTAGTTACCTCCCTGCTTTCACCCCTGACATTACATCCTATGATCTCTGGTTGTTGAGTTTCTTTTACTTAGTGGCCACGCCAGGGTACCTTCTTTGGTATTCATTTGATGCAGAGGAAGCTCACATCATTGACTTGCCAAATGATTTCAACCAATCAGCTTTCCCTGTCTTTAATCTGCCAGTTTTGACCAATTTTCTTTCTCTTGTTCATTCAGCATAGAAGGCAGATCAGCAAGTACACTGTATAATCAGATATCCACCTGGCAATTTTAGTTCCTCTTTTTCACAGGCAACTGCATTCCCTTATGAGGGATTCTTTTAGAGTCCTTCCCCTTAACTTGGCTTGAAGAGAAGGAGACTAGCATCCTCCTTCCTATGGGGAAATAAAGGAAAAGCTGAACAACTTTTGACTCCAACAGTTTAGGTAGGTGGTAGGTAGGTAGGTAGGTAGGTAGGTAGATAGATAGATATAGATCTCCAATTTCCCTAACTTTTCTTTTGCTGTTTATATAAAATGGGAGTGGGATAGCTGAGGTTATGATTGAGAGAAATGAGTCAGTTAGAACCCACTTAATAAGCCACAAAGGAGGTATCTGAACCTCAACTTTTTATGGACAGGGATATTGCAACATTTTTCTCCTTAGCTGGTATGGTGAAAGTTGTCATTCCTAAAGTAACAGGAAAGTTTGCCTGTATACCTTGTTAGTCATGCATTTTGCTTTCACTGTTTTTCTTCTCAGGGAGGCTACAATGATAACAATATTAGAAATTATTATGAATCTTCACAAGGAAGGAACAACTTTCTTTCAGTGAGTCTTAACTCAGCATCTTAATTAAATCAACCACTTTGAGCCAATAGCATTCACCCGAGTCTTCCAATGTATTTTATTAAATATAATTCTCTTTATCTATAAAGCAGTTCAATGAATGTATTACATCCTAATTATATTCAAGAACATGACCATGTAATCCAGAAGGCCAATATTCTATTTCCATTTTTGTTGAGGGGATTGCTTTAGATCAAAGAGGGCATTGCTAGCTACAGTGAAGAGGGGCATGGGAGACAAAGAGCCGGGTAAAAAGGAAGAGAGAAGCAGATAGTATATACGTATCAGGGCCTTCGGAGTCCCATAAGAGAAATAACTATGAAGAAACTAAGTGGTGGCATGGGTAAACTGAATAACAAACCGTTTCTACAGAACTGAATAGGAGCAAGGGCAGAAGCAATGAGACCAGTTACAAGACTGCTGCAGTAATCTAGGCCAGAGATGACGGCTGCTGGTACCAGGATGTCAGCAGTTAAGGAAGTGAGAAGTAGATGGGTTTTGAATATAGGTATTCAAGGTAGAGTTAACAGATTTATCTGATCGACTGTGTATGGTTGTGATAGAAAGAAAGGAGTCAGGAATTACTCCCAAGGGTTTTCGCCTGAATTATTGGAAGAATGGAGTGCTATTAATGATGATGGAGAAAGTCTGTGACAGTATCAGGTTTGGAGTGTCCGGGGGAATCTGATCAGTTTTGGACAGGCTAAGTTTGAGATGCCTATTAAACATCTAAGTGGAGATATTGAGGAGGAAGTTGAATAGATGAGTCTGGACTTCAGGACAGAGAAGTAGAAGAATGTAAATTTGAGAGCCATCAACACATAGGTGTTATTTAAAGCTGGAGACTGGATGAAAAGTATGACTAGAGTGAGTGGAAATAGGAGAAAATATTCATGGTCTAGCTCTGGATCACATACAAACAAAGATTACAGAAATGAAGAGAAACCAGGAAGAGAGACGAAAATGATCCTGAGTAGCATATTTATTAAAATGAAATTTAATAAAATATACAAATTTTTAGATTCATTCAACATTTTTCATGAATAGTTAAATAATTTTATAACTTTATTAAGGAACATTTGATTTTAAAATGTAAATGGCATGTATTTCAGATTTTATAAAGAAATAATGAATACATTTTAACCCAACTCTCATTTTTGGTCTGCAAATAAATCCTTCTCATCCTTCAGTCTACATGAGTATAATTAGGTAGCATTTTTTTTATAATGACATTCACCAATGAATAATAAATCCTCATATCCAGGAACAGTTTCCTTATATGACTGCAACAGAGACAAAGTAATTTATGTCCAATTGTCCTGCTTTTTAAACAGAAAACTCTAGATGACAGTGCTCACTGCTTGTGAGCTAGCCTGTTTTATTCAGCCCATGTAATTTATTTCTGTTACCATCTTGCTCTTGTAAGCATTTGAGGTTATGACATTGGGCATTTAGATCTATTAGTGGACTCAGATCCATCAAAACCTCCATCTTATGGCAGTTGGCTTCACCAAACTAGAGGACATAAGTATCCAGAGGAATTTGAGCTGAGTGCAAGTGCTGGAACAATATGTTCCGGATATGCAGTAACCTCATAGCTATATTTAAAAACAAGATAGCTAGGAAAAGGTACGAACAAAAGATAGGAGGACCAGGAGCACTTGTAAAAATTTCATGACAGAGAAGACTTAAAGCCAATTTACCATATAACCGTAGACTCGTTCCCCACTACAAAGGGTCTTGTGCATCTGATAAAGTGAATCAAAGCTGAGAAAAATAAGTTAATGATGGCTGTACTTAAGAAAGAAGGCCTCAGACAAAATAGACTTTAAACTATAAACGGTAAAAAGAGACAATGAACAGAAGGCCAAATAATGATGCTCAGATCACTTGAGGTATGGACAATAAGGCAGGTATGTCTCAATCCTTTGGAGCTGGCCCATGGACAGGAAGAAAATAGGTGGGCAGAGACCAGTGGGTTTCCTAAAGCCACTAAGGAAACCTCTCTGAGTGGGTCAAATATTATACCTTAAATGTTGCCTTCTATGTAGCAGTATTAGGCACAAGGAATATTCCAGTGACTAGAAATCCTATGGGATTTTACTGTGTGAGAAAAAGATTCTAGGATTTGTGGGTAAGGGCTGACTCCAGTTTGCATTGCTTGGTGCAGTAAAGAAAATCTAGTAGCCCACTAGTCCTTTGAGAAAAATGAATAAAAGCAGTATCTTACCTGTGTTTCAGGAGATATACACACACACACACACACACACACGTGAAGAGAGAAATAAATCCAAATGTACTTAAGGTTGCCCCTTCCCTCCCTATTCCAAATTTTCTAGAACCAAGGCTGACAGGCAACTTTGAAGGATACATGTGGGTGAGCCTGGCAATGCCCTCAGAGGTCCCTGAAAGGAATTCTGATAACATAAAAAGAAAGAAAACGAGTGAAGAAAGAAGGAATTCCAAGGGGAAAGATTCTTATAAGAAAATTGCACTTCCCGAGGGCTGAATTTACGGAGAACGCTCACAAAGTGCCCAACGGGGCGCTTGGGTTGTGTGAAGAATAAATGAATGTGAGGGGACTAGAGCAAAAGAGAAGGAGAGTGTTTATGCAGTTGCTATGAGTGGGAAGCTTTGGTGGAGAAAGAGGAAGAAGATTTTTAGGAAGATTTCTAGGTAGAAAATCATGAAAATCCCTGTGTCAGCCCATTAAAGGAGACCTATGATAACCATTCACACTATTCTTCATGGTTTTAGGATGTGTCTTTGAAGTCACCATGCAGAGACTGGCCCTAGATAGAGCCAGTTATATTCAGGCTACTGTCTAGGTGTGGGTGAAAGAGTCATTTATTGTTACTAAATTGAGTTAGGCAGACAGTTTGTGGAATTCAAAGTGAATGGTTTCAATGCTAATTATAAAAATTAATGTATTTTGTTTTCAATTAGCAAAACTGAAAGATCACAAGACTTCATAAAGCATCAAATCTTTCTTCCTCATGAGGAAATTCGATCACCCCATTCTAAAGAAAAAGGTTCAAATTTTCACAAAGATAGCCTAAATCTATCCTTAGCTAATGTATCAGTGTTGAACTTCAGGTCAATGAATAAAATGTATAACCCAATTCTGTTAACAATTGTATTTAAGCTATCCGAAATAAATCTAAGTTCACCTATGGGATCACAGAACTGCAACATATGTGATTTCATTTCTCCCTTTTGGTTTGAAGAATCCTTATAAAAGGCCTATGGCAGACAAAAAGTTTCTTTTCACTTTTCTCAAAGATTTTCCACAGTTTTAGGGTTGAAGACTGGTTGATGTGGGTGGATCACTAATTTTCCAATATGCCTAAACTTCTACACTACTGTGACAAAGAGGAGTTGTGGGGAGAAGGCAATCTTTAAGTGAGTTGAAGCCCCGGATTTTCTTATCAAAACATTTTATAGTGACTTCCTTTGCCCTATAAATTCTGATTAAAACAAATTCTTTCTGTTTTCTAATTTTAACACACAGCAATCCATGCACATTAGCAATTTTTAACAATACATTTGATTTTGGAGTTTTTTGTTTGAAGAAAATAAAAGTAGAAAGTTATTTGTATTAATGAGAATACATAAACCTGTACATATTTCACTATATAAAGTGTTTAATATGATAATAAAAAGTTTTAGCTAAAATATTAAACATGTATTGGAAGCTGTGAGAGAGCCCCAAAAGAAAAACTATAATAAATAATAAGCAAAACTTCTCTGTCAAAATATGGAAGGTCTAAAGAACAAAGACTATAGGCAGAGAGAGCTTCCAGACATAATTCTTTGTGTAAGTTGGAGTGGCTATGTGGCAGCTTGGGGAATGGGGGAGGAAGTGGTGTGATTAAAAAAAAAAAGAAGAAAAAAAAAAAAAACTTAGGAAGAGAAAAACATAAGCTTTCCTCAGCTAGTCTCAGGCTCTTCTTTTTTTTTTTTTTTTTTTTTTTTCACGCTCTTCTTATTAGTACCTAAGTAGAATTCAGGCAAAACTAAATGAAATCTTTACAAACCTTAATCAGAGGCTTAGAAATGAAACCCACCAGAGTTAGTTATACAGGAGCTGAAATCAGTCTGCTTTATTGGGTGGGACCTGGCTCAAAACACAGCCTGGGATGTGGCAGGTTATCTGGCAAGTGCCACTGTACAATCGCTTCCAGCCCACTACCATTACGCCTTCCCTGGCTCTAGCCTTATCCTTGGTGATGTTCCTACCTCATGTTGGATCCAGAAATTGGCAGGTGAGCCAGCCAACTGCATGTAATTCCACTCACATATGCAGAAAAAAATATTCTTCTCCTTTGGGAACTTTATAAAGTTCTCTTTAGGATGTCTGAAGGGCCTACTGGCCTGTGCCAACTTAGTTCTGAATATTTTGTTTCACTTATTTTTAAAAGTTAAACACCATTCATTTTTCATGGTGAAAAATCTCACTGAAATTGCTCTCTCAAATAAAGCAGCAATTCATCAAATGATTCATTGATGTCAACCTCATTATTTTTACCACCCCATGCAGCTGGGCACCAAGCAGCTCCTAAACCAACACCCAAGTTAGGGAAGCGAGAATCCAATGAGATTCAATTATCTGGAGGTAGTCTCTGCCTGTCTACTGAAACTGTAAACAACTCCCAGTGCAGGGGAGGGAGAGGCTCACGTCATGTCACTTCCAAACTAAAGTGGCTTCCTGTTGCCACAGGATAATTTTTAATCTGCTTAGCACTCTTTACAAAGCATTTCATTCTTCAGAGGTCTCTGTATTCATCAAACCCTGTCCCTCTACTATCCTTCACTCCAGTCACATTAGTCAAATACTAATGTAGGCTTTCCTGACTGATTCCCCAAGTCTAGGTCGGGAACTATGGTTAAAAGAATGAATGAGCTCCAGGGCAAAGTATGATGGAAAAAATTGAACACTACTTTCATTTTTCTCTTTTTATTTTAGTCCTGTATTGTGCAACTCCATTATGTCTTTTAAACATAATAGCATAGTCATAGCCATTGTCAGGGTAACCCCTACTAAGCCCATAATATTTGAGATTTGGAAAATCTCAAATATTTGGAAAAGAACAGTGAAGTCATCTAGTTCGGCCCCCTGATGTTACAAATGAGAAGGTGATTAGAAGAGGAGAGAGTTGTTAATTGAAGGGGCTAAGAGGAAAACTTAATTGCATGGTCTGGATTACTTCATCATGAGATATTATGAAAATGTTCAATTCAATGAAACTCAACATTTATAAGTAACAGCTGTATTATTCAATTAAGTGTTATATATTAAATATTCTCAATTTACCATCTAGAAATTGAGAAAACAAAGGTTTTGGAAAGTATATATTAAATATTCTCAATTTACCAGCTAGAAATTGAGAAAACAAAGATTCCAATGTCAGTTTGGGCACAGCTAACAAGAATAATTGGGAAAGCAAGAAAAAGAAGAAACCACTTAAAATTGTCACCTAATCACTACATGGTGATCTACTAAAGGGTGTTTAATAGCTCTAGTTCATCTGTCTTAGTAAAAGTCCTTTTATATATTTTTTAATAAAATGGATGTGTAACCTTAGAGTAGGAGAAAAATAGAATTCAGAATGTTACTTCCTACTGTGACAATTCTAAATAACCCCCCCCAACATTCTTATAGGTTCTATATTGAAACGCTATATACCTGATATGTTTTATCTTTAAGATGATCATCCTTCCTTCTTACCAATATAATTTGTGACTTTATGCGACTACACATATTCAAAGATATATAGGTACTCCAAACATTGTGTATGTAAATATAGATATATAAAACACACATATATTTTGTCCTGAACTTTCTTGACTGCATTTTATTGGGCAAATCAAAATTGAAAAAAAAAATGTTTAGTAAACTATGCCTACAAAAATTATACATTTTAAATAACGGGTGCTTTAGCATAAATTTATTTATTATGATTAATAATAGTTAATGCTTTTTAAAAAATAAATTCAATTTATACCATGAATAGTTAAAAGACCAAGAAAAATATGACTGGAAACTATAAAGTGTACTCAGCTGTAACTATGAAATATATTAAAGGTACTCTACACATGCAACCAATATCTACTGTTTATTAATGTGTATCTTTTAATAAGAGCTCCTTTTAAAGGGAGCTTCTAAAAGATTTCTAAAAATTAAAATAATAAAAATAAAAAATAAATATTAAAAGTGTAATTTAACTACATACTATATGTCTAAAGTATAATGCTAAATGATATTTTAAGATTACAAGAGTCCTGGTAGAACAATGAATTTCCTGTTATGGTTTCTAGTGCATAGTTATGATGGAATTGTATTTTTCACTGACCATTGTGCTTACCTCCACATCTTGGAATTGGTCCACTCCACATCACTTTTCCATCCATAAGAATACACGTAATTGTTTCTGTTCCCTGGGTTTTAATAAATCCTTCTTCGCAAATAACTGAAATCGAACTTCCTAATTGAAAGTTGTCCCCAAACCGCCTTGCATTGATTGGTATTCCAGGATCAGGACACTCATTATGTCCAAATGCTTGAGAACAGCAAAAAAAGAGAAAAACACACAAACTAGCAGTATGAGACAGACCCTTGTGTATTGGGGATGAGAAAAAATGATTTTTAAAATGGTTATGCTCATTTCTAGAAAAGCCTTTATTAAAAAAAAAAAAAAAATAGAGAGGCTCTCCTCTGACCATACCTGTTTCTCTCTGATGTGTAATGGATGTGGTTGTTTTAAAATGTGAACTACACTCTACAATTACAAAATTTCAGAATAGAATTGTTTTTGCTTATTTCTTGAAATCATTTGCCTTATCTAAGCAAAAATATCCAGTATAAGCTGGACAGAATTCCAATTAATGTGAATAGAGAGCAGGTTGATACAGAGCAGGTTGACTATGTCCCTTTGAAAACTTTTCTTGTGATTCATTGTTTGGAATGAAGAGATCATCTCACAGTGAGTATTAAAGTGAAAAGTTTCAATCTAGTTTTGAACGTCTTACAATTTCTCTATAATTTTCCGTATATCATTTACTCTCTGCCATCTAGGAAAAGGAAAAAGAGCTAATTCTTTTGCAAACACCATGTTCTAGGCACTGTGATAGGAGCTTTAGATATACTGTCACCTCACTTAACATTTAGAATAGCCTGATGAGCAAAGTATAGCCATTTACTCTAAAGAGTAATGTGAGATTCAGAAAAAGTTAAGTAGCTTGCCTCAGATCATAGAGACAGTATTGAAATGGATCCCCTGGTCTGGCTTTAAATTTTTTCTTCACAACATATATTTTTAAAATATTTATTTATATTTATTTATTTTGGCTGCACCTGGTCACGGGATCTTTGTTGCAGCATGTGGACTCTTAGTTGCAGCATGCATGTGGGATCTAGTCCACCGACCAGGGATCGAACCCGGGCCCCCTGCACTGGGAGCACAGAGTCTTACCCACTGGACCACCAGGGAAGTCCCTCTCCACAACATATTGTATCTTGGATTACTTGTCTCATGTCTCTCAAGAGAATGTGAGTTCTTTAGTTCAGGGTCACTATCTTATTTTACCTTGTATCTTCCAGGATGAGTATTTAGCCCCATCCCAGCAAGTAGCAGAAGTGTAAGGACAATGTGCTTACTTAAATTTCTCATAGATTATAGATTACATGAGTCCTATAAATTTGCATTATAAATGTTTAAATTAGTATAATATAAATGGAAGAATATTTAAAGTAGCAAAGTCTAAATTTGTAAAACATTTTAAGGGGTATTTACAATTTAATATTATATACATACTGCATGGGTACATGCAGTTATTTTAAATTTTTTCACTAAATCATCACTGTGATACTGTTCATAAGTTATATAATTGTATTATCCAGTCTCCTCATTCTTAAGTTAAACAGTATAAAATAATATTAAGGTAAATTCTAAAATATATAAAATCTATTTTGTAGGTACACTTATTTCTAATTATTGTTTTCTGCTGTGCTTTTAAAAAGCTCAATATCAGGCTTCCCTGGTGGCGCAGTGGTTGCGCGTCTGCCTGCCGATGCAGGGGAACCGGGTTCGCGACCTGGTCTGGGAGGATCCCACATGCCGGAATTTGAATACAATGGTTTAAATTATTTACTAGAGAAACAGAACAAGGAACAAGAGGCATATTTCCATAATACCTTCAAGATACCATAAATATTAAAGTTAAAAATATTATGTATTTAAGGGAATTCCCTGGTGGTCCAGTGGTTAGGACTTGGTGGGGTCTGGGGTTCAATCCCTGGCTGCAGAACTAAGATCCCGCAAACTGTGTCGCAAGAAAAGAAAAGAAAAATATATATATATATATGTATATATATGCATTTAAGACAACATAAAAACTGTAAATAGATAAATGTATATGTGTCTATATTTATACATGTATATGAAATATTTTAAAAGGGACTTACAGATAAAACAACCATTTTATACAGCATGTCTCTCTGAGACATGTCACAGCTAATTCAACTTTAATGATGTGCAATTACATGTTGACAACTTATTAGTGACAATATTCACTAAGAGTGTCACTTTGAAAAGACAATAACTGCATTTTGTTATTAATTGACAAAGCTCAGCACTGAATGGGCTGGGGCAAGAGTGAGGGTGAGGGGGGTGCAGTGCTTTTTTAAAGAGCAGGAAATTAAATCCTATTATAATGTGACACTTAAATAACTCATCAAGTTGGTCAGAATCTGACAGAGTGTGGTATCTTTGAAGAAAACAATAAAAATCACTAGCATTCTACAGCTTCAGATAAAACATGTGCACACGGAAGCATTAGTATGTAAGTTTGTTAACTTACTAACTTACTTACAAACTAAGTAAGTTTGTTAACTTACTAAGTTTGTTAACTTTTCTCATTTATGTGATTCATCTTTTTGCTATATTTACACCACGTTATTTTCAGAAAAATAATATTCATCCTTTTGAAATACAAAAAATATGGGTGATAGACAATAGCTAAATAACCTCGAAGAATTCTTAAATCTAAAGCAATGTAATAAATACAATAATAGAATAAGAATTGACAAGGGAATACTTCAGAAGACAACTAAACAACAACTGTTAATGTTTATTGATTATTTATTAGGTATATACACTGAATTATTTACATGCATCACCCTACTTACTCTGATTAAATAAAATTCATATTTTATGGCAAAATGAAAATTTAAACATAATTTTTTCTCTGCCCTCTTGGGCTTCTTCCTTCCTCTTTAGTGTGTATTGTTCATCTGCATTAACCAGACCTCCTTAGTAGATAACACTCCTTCTTAATCTCAGAAGGGATCACGATGACACACTACTTGCTTTGGAAGTGCAGACCTGGATTGTGTAAACTGTTAATAGGTCATTTGACTATAATCCTTTTTCTCAAAAACTTACATAACTGTGCTTTGACCTCGAACAGGTGGAACAGTCCTCAGAGCTTTCTGAAAGACTGTCTCCCAGGTTACAATCCACAAGTTGGCTTGGAAAAAAATGTTCATTTCTTTCTTAGATTGACCACTGATTATTTTTTTCATCAACAGCTCCTTACAAAAACCCAGTATGACTTTATGGATGAGAATACTGAGGCTCTGTTATTAAACCTAAAAGTGTAGCAAAACCAAGATTTGAAGTTGCATAGTTTGACCTCAGAGCTGATATTCTTAATCACTAAGGTATTTTCCCCCCGTAGCATCTTTGCTAAGTCAGCTCAGTAACCTACTGCCCCAGAATTAGTGATTTCCTTCTCTGTGACACTTTGATAGTCTAGCTAATTTTGTCTTTGGAATTATAACTCTGTGTTGTCATTATTTGTTTAAAATCCTCTACTGGTTTATGAATATCTTGAAGGAAGGATCTATCCCCCTTTTATGTTTGCATACCAATAACAGAGCAAAATATGTTATGTACAGTAGGTTTGAGATTATGCTTATAAGATTTAATAGAATAAGCTAATATATTGTTGATATAATAACTATATTTGAAATATAACTCCTTAATATCAGGCCTCTCACAAAGAGAAATGACACAGTAAGGAGTAAAAATATGGTTAGAAATCAAGGGCTGAAAGACTGTCCCTGATACAAATTATGTATATGACTTGTCCAAGTTTCCTATCTGTGGAACAAGAGAGCTGTTTTGTATGATTCCTTTCTAGCTCTAATGTGTAGAAATATGTGATATGGAAAAATTAAACTTACTGTTATAAGTGATGTTAAAGCCACGTCCTGACATTGAGTGGTCAGCTTGAAATTCCAATCGTAGTATATGACTATTACTAGTAAGATGAGAAGGCACCTCAGCCCCAGTAAAGGTTCCAAGAATTGGGGAGTCTGGAGAGTCTCCATCTTTAACAGCAAGGAAGTCAAACTGGGATTCCAGATCGAAGTCATTGAAAGAAAGGTGTATCCGACTCCCTGGTTCAGAGATTATTGTCCAGATGCAATTTAAATTATTTCCATACCCTTCTGGATAATCAGGAGAAAGGACTGTTCCCATTGGTGCAGTAAAGTTAGAGAGGCAAGGAACTGTTAAAATAGGAAGATTATAAAACACAATAAATTTTCAAATGTATTACCTCAAATAGTTCAAATTACCTCATTTTGCCACAGCCAACAATTATAATAATCAATTAGCAGTTTGAAAAAAAATAATATTAAACAATATAATCTATCTTATAAAACAGAAAAAAATATGTTATTGTTTGAACATTATTAAGGAAGGCTACTAGTACTTTGAATTACCGTATGCTTAAATATGCACAAAAATATAATTGGAGTAATAACAGCAATTTATTTTGACATTTATCATGTCCATGTTAGAGTGCAGTGTAAAGTTTTAGTTTCTGTGCTTAAAAAAATATTGGAGAAGTATATAGACATTTCCAAAGAAAACAATAATGCTTACGAAATAAATGACTGAAAACAAACACACACAAATATTATGTAGGTAGTAGCATAACTGGGATAATACAACCTGGAGAAAACTTGGAGTGAGGGTAGTAACTAGATGAATTTCAGCCCTCCCATGGCCATGGGATGCTCTCATAGCTTATAACACAGATAAGGAGATGAATTAACACTTATGATAGCTGCCACTAGGGGCTAACGCTGGAAAAAGAACTAAATAAGAACTCCCATACCATACTAAGGTTAGTCTTTATTTCCCCTCAGATTTATTGTTTTAGCTTTTAAAAAATATGATTTAAAGGTTCACACAGAACATTTAGAAAGTAGAGAAAGGATTTTAAAAAAATGATCTATTACACAGAGGAAAAAAAGATAATATATATATATTAGAAAATGTTTGGCCTCCACTCACTTTAAAAGTTCTCAGTACATGTTTAAAAATGTTAAATATTTTTAAAATGTTAAATAATCAGCATTTTCAATAAAGGAAAATGTGTGTTTTGCAGCACAAATTAAAATTCAGATAAAATGCAGTTCTTGAAAATTGCTAAATTTAAAAAAAACAGTTATATATTGAAGTAAAGTTTGTGCTAATGCCTTTGTAGGGAGTAAAGGATTTCACAAATGAAAAGCATGATCATTTTAAGTTGGATACAAATGAAAAGTCATATTTTAAAACAAGAAAATTATTTTTTACTTTCATGATTATGAGCTTATGTTACCATTTGTAATCAAAACTAAATGCAAAATTTTCAATATTGCATTCACACCTGGTAAGCTGTATTTGTTGGTAATGAAGATAGTATTTAATTTAACCTAAAAGTGCATCAACAGATAACACAAATTATATTTTTGTTGCAGCTAAATTGGAACGCTTTAAAGTATTTGAAGAAACGCATTATTTTAATCCAAGCATATTGTATATCACAAACATTAATGAATTTTATTCTGTGCAATATAAATAAATGGCACTTAAGCAGGCATTAGTGTGCGCATCTACAAGAAAAAATAAGTTAATGCATTATACATAGAATATAAGCTTTAAATATTTTAAGTGTTTCTGATTGCAAATAAGCATATACTATCTTGTTAAAATAAATGAGCCTAATAGAATTAGCTCAGATGTATAATTTCCATAAGAAGTATTCTATCTATAAAGTATAAAATGCCACAAATAAAGTGTTATGAGGACATTTGTAGAATATACTTTGCCATTACCAAGTGAACTGTGCTAACTTTATTTAAATCTGCAATGAAATTTATAATTTGGCATAAGCACACTTGTTAAAGATAGTGTTGAAAAGTGCTACTCATTCAAAAATAATTACACAGTTCCAGTTCTTTGCAATTAATTATAAAAGCAATTATATGCAAGGACAGGGTAACATATGCTATCTGGAAGCAAAGCATTTGGTACTCACAGATGCAGATGGGTATGTTTGCAGACCACTGGTTATTCTCTTGACAAACAATGGATTTCTCTCCAATTAATTCAAATCCAAACTGGCATTCGAACCTTAAAACATCACGATTAGAAAATCCATCGCCTTCTCTAATTCCATATAAGGGTGTACCAGGATCACCACAACTTTCTTTTTCAATTTCTGTAAAAATAGATGATATGTCAGATTTCAAGCCTTTCAGGCATATGATATCCACACAGCAAATTTAAGAGATGTACACTCTCTATAGCCAAGATATTTCAGAGCAAAAGATGAAAATGTTCTCCAATCTTAATTTTCTCTTACTACTGTTATGGACATGATTTGAGGAAATGATCTTTAGGGAACAATTAGTGCATTTCTCTCATTTTGTAGATAGGGAAACTGAGGTTGTTGGAGCTAATGTGGTTGTTCCGAACAGAATAATTACAAACAAGATTCAGATTTTCTGTTTGTACTACACACATACACACATATATATACATATGTATTTTCCCCAAATCTCAAAAACTTTTATTTTTGTAATCTGTACATTATACAGGAAATCTTTAGATTGAAACCAGGACACAAGGTGATATTCTCTGCCTATGTGCTCCTAAAACGATCAGTGAATACCCTCCACACAGGATCTGCCACTCTCCCTAGTACCTGTTGCTTGAATTACTTCCCCAATTAGACTCCCCAAAAAGCTCCTTATGTCAGGAATCAATTTTACATTCCAAATTACCCAGATATGTTCCTCAACAAATGTTTTGTGGATGAATTAAATTGAAGGAGGTTGAAAAAAAAAATCTCTTAAGAGCACATTAAAACACCCTTTCGACATGTGCTCAAGGAAACTCCAAATATCTGGGATCTTCCTTGTGAATCTAGGAATGTCAGTTGCAGATTATTGTGGTAATTGCTTTGGTTTTTAGGTTACATGAAATCACATTAATACAGTCATCCTCAACAGCAAAAAAAATTTAATTTTAATTTAAAAAATAAAACTTTAAGAAAAAGTTATGGTCTCTCTTGACACTCCAACAATCACACATTCCTGGTTCTTCTGTAATCTACTAGCACCAATTTGTTGTGTATCTTTCCAGTTCTTTATTCATGCTTTTATAATAATACACATATATGTACTATGTAATATAAACATCTGTATTTTTGTAAACGTAAAAATTCTCTTCACAAAATCTAGGTAATATTGCTTTATATATATATAGTAACTTGTATTATACTGTCAATATATTCTATAACTTGCTGTTTTATTAACCAAACAATAATTTTGGAGATATTTTTGAATGTTCTTGTATCCTTAGCAGAAAACATAGTTATAATGATTTCTTTAATACACTGCATTTGGTTTGATATTTGTTTTTATCTGTGTCATAGTGACATTGGTCTATCATTTTTCTTGTGCTGTTCCTATACAGACTTAATATCAAGGGAAGAGGTTAGCAATTTTCCAACATTCACTAGTCTTTTAGACTAGTTTGTAATAACAGGAAAATTGGATCCTTGAGTGTGACAATTTGCCAAAAATGCTGACTGAGTCTGGTATAATTTTGAGATAGGTATCTGACTACCATTTCAATATCTTCTAAGGTTATTTTACTATTAAAGTTATTTTTTTTGGGGGGGGCGATATTAGCAACTTATATATATGTTAGAGAAGTGCAATTTTCCAAAGTTAGTTTAGTAGTAATAGAATTGTGTTACAAAATCTTTAAATATCTCTTTACAAAGATGTCATAAACTTTCTCACTCCCAATGCTATTTATTTGTGATTAGTCTTCCAGTTTTCTTTGCTTCATACTTCCAAAATATTGTCAAATTTACTAGTCTATTCAAAGAACCAAATTTGGTAATCAATTCTATTGTTTTGATTTTATTTAAACATCTTTCATTTTTATCTTTTTGGAATCCACCTTCAACTCTCTTTTGCATTATTTTGCTATTCTTTCTCCACCTTCTTTTTTTGTTTTTTTTTTGTTTGTTTGTTTTGTTTTTTTGTTTTTGTGGTACGCGGGCCTCTCACTGTTGTGGCCTCTCCCGTTGTGGAGCACAGGCTCCGGACGCGCAGGCTCAGCGGCCATGGCTCACAGGCCCAGCTGCTCCGCGGCACGCGGGATTCTCCCGGACTGGGGCACGAACCCGTATCCCCTGCATCGGCAGGTGGACTCCCAACCACTGCGCCACCAGGGAAGCCCCTTTCTCCACCTTCTTGAGCTGCAGTCTTAGGGTTTGTTTTTATATTAGTTTATTTTCAACCTTTCTTGTTTCCTTAAAAAAATGTTTTTTAGTCTATAAACTTTCTTCAGAGTACTGTTTTGCTATTTAGAGCTTTCTTTGTTCAATTCTAAATAGTCTATAATTTCCATTTTGATTTCCTCTTTAACTAATAAATAATTTCAAGGTGTTTTTAAATGTATGGGTCTAGGCTATCATTTTGTTGCTGATTTCTAATGTTATTGCTTTAATATTCAGTATAAGTATATCCAGCCTCACAGAGGATAAATCAGTAAAATATATTCAATTCAATTTGCTATATTTGTCAAATTGAAATTATATGACCTTAATTAATTTTGTCTACCCTCTCTGACAATTTCTAAAAGAACTGTGATAGAAACTTGCACAAGCCTCTTAGACAGCCTCATCCACCAGAGGATAGACAGCAGAAGCAAGAAGAACTATAGTCCTGCAGCCTGTGGAACAAAAACCACATTCACAGAAAGATAGTCAAGATGAAAAGGCAGAGGGCTATGTACCAGATGAAGGAACAAGATAAAATCCCAGGAAAACAACTAAGTGAAGTGGAGATAGGCAACCTTCCAGAAAAAGAATTCAGAATAATGATACTGAAGATGATCCAGGACCTTGGAAAAAGAATGGAGGCAAAGACTGAGAAGATGCAAGAAATGTTTAACAAAGATCTAGAAGAATTAAAGAACAAACAAAGAGAGATTAACAATACAATAAATGAAATGAAAAATACATTAGAAGGAATCGATAGCAGAATAACTGAGGCAGAAGAATGGATAAGTGACCTGGAAGACAGAATGGTGGAATTCACTGATGCAGAACGGAATAAAGAAAAAAGAATGCAAAGAAATGAAGACAGCCTAAGAGACCTCCGGGACAACATTAAAGATAACATCATTCGCATTATAGGGGTCCCAGAAGGAGAAGAGAGAGAGAAAGGACCCGAGAAAATATTTGAAGAGATTATAGTCGAAAACTTCCCTAACATGGGAAAGGAAATAGCCACCCAAGTCCAGGAAGCGCAGCGAGTCCCATACAGGATAAACCCAAGGAGAAACA
>NC_041228.1:24962200-24962961 GCF_002837175.3 Physeter macrocephalus | reverse complement strand
TCAAAAGCTTTACAGACAAGCAAAAGCTAAGAGAATTCAGCACCACCAAACCAGCTCTACAACAAATGCTAAAGGAACTTCTGTAAGGGGGAAACACAAGAGAAGAAAAGGACCAGCAGAAACAAACCCAAAACAATTAAGAAAATGGTAATAGGAACATACATATCGATAATTACCTTAAACGTGAATGGAGTAAATGCTCCAACCAAAAGACAGGGGCTCGCTGAATGGATACAAAAACAAGACCCATATATATGCTGTCTACAAGAGACCCACTTCAGACCTGGGACACATACAGACTGACAGTGAGGGGATGGAAAAAGATATTCCATGCAAATGGAAATCAAAAGAAAGCTGGAGTAGAAATACTCACATCAGATAAAATAGACCTTAAAATAAAGAATGTTACAAGAGACAAGGAAGGACACTACATAATGATAAAGGGTTCCATCCAAGAAGAAGATATAACAATTTTAAATATATATGCACCCAACATAGGCGCACCTCAATACATAAGGCAACTGCTAACAGCTATAAAGGACACTACAAACAAGCCGAAAAGACAACCCTCAGAATGGGAGAAAATATTTGCAAACGAATCAACGGACAAAGGATTAATCTCCAAAATATATAAACAGCTCATGCAGCTCAATATTAAAAAAAACAAACAACCCAATCCAAAAATGGGCAGAAGACCTAAATAGACATTTCTCCAAAGAAGACATACAGATGGCCAAGAAGCACATGAAAAGCTGCTCAAC
>NC_041228.1:24945506-24962085 GCF_002837175.3 Physeter macrocephalus | reverse complement strand
AAAATAGAATTACCATATGACCCAGCAATCCCACTACTGGGCATATACCCAGAGAAAACCATAATTCAAAAAGACACATGCACCCCAATGTTCATTGCAGCACTCTTTACAATAGCCAGGTCATGGAAGCAACCTAAATGCCCATAGACAGACGAATGGATAAAGAAGATATGGTACATATATACAATGGACTATCACTCAGCCATAAAAAGGAACGAAGTTGTGTCATTTGTAGAGACGTGGATGAATCTAGAGACTGTCATACAGAGTGACGTAAGTCAGAAAGAGAAAAACAAATATCGTATATTAACGCATATATGTGGAACCTAGAAAAATGGTACAGATGAACCAGTTTGCAGGGCAGAAATTGAGACACAGATGTAGAGAACAAACATATGGACACCAAGGGGGGAAAGCGGCAGGGGTAGTGTGATGAATTGGGAGATTGGCATTGACATACATACACTAATATGTATAAAATGGATAACTAATAAGAATCTGATGTATAAAAAAATAAAATAAAATTCACAAATTCAAAAAAAAAAAAAAGAACTGTGTTAAAGTTCCAAACAGAGTATGAATTTTGCCACATTTCCTGGTAGCTGAATCAAGCTCTCTTACATAGTTCAAACTGCATTGTGTCGTTCAATTTATTCAGTAAATATTTATTTGAGAACCCATGATGTGCCAGATTCTCTTCTAGGTACTACGTGGACTAGATCAATGAATAAACAGACAAAAATTCCTGCTTTTCGGTGGTGTATATTCCATTGGTAGTTCACAAATAATAATAAATAAAAAGTGTTATTTTAGAAGGTGATGGATGCTCTGGTGGGGGGTTGGATGATGAGCAGGGAATAGCAGGGCTAAAGTGCTAGGTGATGGTGGGATGACATTGTTGTTAGGCTCAGAAAATGTTATTACTCTTATACCTTACTGAAATTGTTTCTGTTATTGAAAGACTAGGTTATTCTTCAACTGAAAATATCTTTCTTTTGCCCTCAATATTGAGTGATAATCGGTAAGGTATAGAATTTTAATTCAAAATTATTTTCCCTCAGCATTTTGAAGATATTTTCCCCTGGTCTTTTATCCATCCAGTATTCCTGATAAAGAAATATAAAAAACTGATTTTAATTCTCTTTGTAATTAATCTGTTCCCTGCTCCCTCTCTTCCCTTCCCATAGTTGTTAGGATTCTTTTTTAGACTTGCTGTTTTTAAATGTCACTATCATCTACCTAGGTATTGGTTCTTAAATTTTTTTTTTAACTTGGTACTTGATAGATTTCTGCTGTCAAATAACTTGTAACTTTTTTTTTCAGTTCTAAGAAATTGTTACCATTATTTCTTTTAAAATATTATTTCGTATACACACTCTACACACTCATCTCTCTGGAACTCTTTCACATTAAACATCAGAACTTTCAGGTTTAGCCTTCATGTTGCTCGATCTTTCAAATTTTCATTTTTAAAATTCTCTATTCTGCATTCTAGAAGTATTATATATGTAAAATATGTATATATTATAAATTCAAATTTATTAATTCACTGTGTACTTTTACCTAATTCCAATTCAACCTATATACTGAAAAATTATGTCATCATTTCTTCAATATTTAATGATTTATTACTTTTTACTGTTTCATAACCTCCTATTATTTTTTCATGGATACAATTTCCCCCTTTATTTTTGTGAGGATATCTAGTATAATTATTTAAATTTTTTTCTTTTTACTGTTTCCTTGGGTACAGGAAGAAGTGTGCTTCAAGAGCAGCAGACTAAAGTTTCTTCTGAAGCAGTATATTTGAAAATATATTTGGTGAATCATAATGGTTGTTAAGCTTATGATGAAAAGTGCAGGAGGAATTTATTTGGGGGAAGAACAAAATAGTTGGTTTTGAACAAGCTGTCAAATAAATGTTTTTATTTGCTTGCTTCTGTAAACTTCAGGCTTATTTCTTCTAATGTCAAAATCATGTCATACTTCTAGGTATAAATTATCTCCTCTGTTGATCTGCGGTGCAGTCCACTTTTACAGTCTTCATCCTGAGTTGGGATGAAGACCCCTCTTGATAACTGCACTTGACTCCGATTCCAAATCTCGGCATTTGGCTCTGTAGCTGAAATATTTTCCTCTGTAGAAATTACTACAGTTTCTCAGGATTGCCAGTGGCCTCTTCCGTGGTGGCTTCTGGCCCTGATGAACAATGGCTTCCTAGGCAGAAGCTACAGCAACAGCAGCCAATGGAGGCATTGGTTTATGAAATTCTCAGCTTACCTCTATATTCCATATGTGTATATATATATACATGTATATATATGTATATGTTAATTTATATTTATTTATCTCAGAGATCCCCTATGGCCTTATAATAACTGAAATGTTCTCTTCCTATTCTTAAGCATCAGTGTATTTTTTAAAAATATGTTTTCTATCATCTTTGGGTTAGCATTGAGAATAAGTGCTTTCTCTACTATACTATTTTGAAACCTTATTTTTTTCTTTGCTCCCTTAATACAAAATTCTTTAAATTAAGAATATATTTTCAAATGAAGGTGTAATTTTGAAGCTGCAATACTCTCTTAGACTGAAAGACAATAGGCAGTAAGGAAAATAAACACATACCTACTGTATATCATTGCCTTTGAAATTTTTTTCTATCCAGGAGGCAAGACTAATATCTGAACAAATAATTCATATGCAACATATCAGTGTTATAATAGAGTTTTGTACAAAAATCAATTATTAATAATAGCTGCTATCATTTATTGAACATTGAAATTGTATTGACATTGTGAAAACATTTTTTTAAACATATTCGTTATATAATTTAATCCTCATAACAACCACATGATGGAACTATTGTCATTTCCATTTACTAACGAGAAAAATAAAGGTCAGAGAAGTTAAATAATGCTATAGGCTGAATATTTGTGTCCCCCCAAATTCATATGGTGAAACATAATCCCTGATGTGATGATATTTGGAGGTAGAGTCTTTGGGAGGTGATTCGGTCATGAGGGTGGAGCCCTCATGAATGGCATCTCTGCCCTTATAAAAGAGGACTTCAAAAGGCTCCTTGCCTATCCTGCCATGTGAGGACATAGGGAGAGGACAGCCATCTGTGAACCAGGAAATAGGCTCTCACCAAACACTGAATCTGCCAGCACCTTGATCATGGACTTCCTAGTTTCCAAACTGTAATGTTTGTTGTTTATAAGCCACCCAGTCTATAGTAATTTTGTTATAACAGCCAAAACAGACAAGACGTTAACTTGCCCAATTTCACAAAACTTATGAATAGCAGAGTTTAGGGTCTGTCTGAATCTAAAGTCTTAATCACCAAATTATTGCAAAGAAATTTCCATTCATTAATTACCCACTTATGAAACATTTATTTAGTTTCTAATATGTTTCAAAAATAATACTAGGCACTAGGGATATAGAGACAAATTAGATGTAGCCTATGCCTTAAATGAGGGCACAAAGGAGGTACAGCAAAGTCCCCTTGAATCGGAGGTTGGCAAATTGGTAAAGGTTTCACAGAAGAGGTGACCCTTGAACTATCTTAGAGTTATTTCACTGTGTGAACTGGGGAAGAGTAAGGAAGGAAAGGTATCCCAGGTGGAAGGAGAAGAGCAGTATCAGAAAAGATACAAAGTCTTTTCCCTTTTCCATCTTTAGGTGGGGTGGCTTGGTTGGGGTTAGGAGGCTGTCTGAGTCCATTTAAGATACTATAAGAGAATACCATAGACTGAGTGGTTTGTAAACAACAGAAATTTGTTTCTCACAGTTCTGAAAGTTGGGAAGTCCAACATTAAGGTGTCAGCAGATGTGCTATCTGGAGAGGGCCGATTTCCTGGTTCACAGATATATGTCTTTTTGCTGTGTTCTCACACGGTAGACAAGGGGCAAGGGAGCTCCTGGGGTACTAATTCCATTTATCAGGCTCCACTCTCATCACGTAGTCACCTCCCAAAGGCCCTACCTCCAAATATCATCACATTGGGGATTAGGTTTCAATGTGTGAATTTTAGGGGGACCAAATATTCAGCCTAGAGCAGAGGCAGTGATGGTGGTATCAGGAGTTGAGGAGGTAGTGAAGTCAAGTAAGTGACAGTGTGGCTAGAGGCCAAACAAGTAGAAACAAGGTCAAAGAAGCAGCCAGTAAGGTTGTAAGGTTAAGTATATATTATGGGACTGTGCAAGTCATAAATGTATTGAGGATAAGGGTAACTAGACTTCTCACTATCAAAAAGGGGATGTGGAAAAAGGGAAGGCTACAAAATTCTGAGGGGTTGAACTAAAGAAATTGGAGAAATTGGTGTTAATTAATGTTTAAAATATAGATATACATAGATAGATAGAGATGACTGTGTGTATTATGTCATACATAATGCACATATATTTTCTAGCTTCATCCACTGAGTCCTAAAAGCAATAAGTACTCATAGCAACAAGTACGTGAGTGCCCACATCTTGGTGTCCAAATACCATTCTTCACTAATGGGAACCAGGAAGTCTGCTTCCAGGGTTGGTCAAGGAAAAGTACAAGACAAAACTGGAACACCTTGTTCTGTCAAGAAAAGTGCTTAAAGAATGATGGGGACACATCGAAAAGACATAGAGGCCAGCTTGAAGGAACTGCACTAGCCATTCTAGGGCAGCTTAATCATCAAAACAACGATAATGATGGATTACAACTAACTGAATAAAATTCAAATGCATAAATCCATCTGATATAAATAAATGGGTAAATAAATGGAAGAGAAGAGAACACTCTGTCTCCATGTAGAATGACAGTTAAAAAATGTGGAATTATTAAAAATAAAAAATCAACATTTGACAGCCATCACAGCGATTTTGGATTCTGGTGAAGAGAATCCAAAAGGTGAAACTGGTCATGTTACCATGGAAAAACCCAGAAGGCACTAATTTTACTAGGTGATCAAGGATCACATAACCAGTGTGGATTATACTGACATTGCCTCCTGATTCAATGCACTAAAACAAGGAGCATCATTTCTGTCAAGAATGCATGGCTGAGGGGACTTCCCTGGTGGTCCTGTGGTAAAGAATCTGCCTTCCAAGGCAGGGGACGCGGGTTCGATCCTTGGTCTGCGAACTAAGATCCCACATGCCGTGAGGCAACTAAGCGCACGTGCCACAACTAGAGAGAAGCCTTTGCACCGCATGGGAGGATCCCGCATGCCGCAACTAAGACCCTGACGCAGCCAGATAAATAAATAAATATTTTTTAAAAAAAAGAATGCATAGCTGAAGTCTGGATATGAGGAAAGATTGGATAGACCCAGATTAAGTGACATATTCCAGAATGAAAGGCCTGTATTCTTTAAAGCTATCAAGGTCATGACAGACAGGGAAAAAATGAGGAACTCATTCAGATAGAAGGAAATGAAAGAGACACAACAAGTAAATGCACTGAAGTTTCATGGGTTGAATCCTGACAAGAAAGGAAAAAGAGACATTTTGGGGTAGTGAAATTTGAATGAGGTCTGTGAATTTTTGGGTAGTGCTATATCAATGTTGATTTTCTAATTTACTCTTGCTATTTTGGAATTGCACTCCTCATTAGTCCATAAGCTTCTCCTCAGCCTATGTTTCCTAGGGAACCAAAGCTAAGATAAGTGACTTAAAACTGGCAAACAATTAGTAAACAAGGTAAGGGACTAGGCTATCTAAAGGTCTCAGAAAGATAAGATTATTAGCTGCCATTATTGAGAGACTATTATTTGACAGGAGGTTTGCTAAATACTATAACTCTGTTTACTCATGTATCTCTTACTGCAACACTGAGAGCAAGGCACTATTTATTCTATAGGTGAAAAAATGAGGTTCTGAGAGGCTAACCAAAGTCAAATATGTAGAAATAGCTCAAGTGAGTTTCTATTCAACATCTACTTGACGCCAATGACCACACTCTTTTCCATTGTTCAATGTTGCTTGAGAGAAAGGATGGAGAGAATACTGTGAGCCAGGCCCTGGAATAATGCAGGAAAGAAACATATGAACTTGACTCCAGTATTGGAACAGAAAAGACAGAAACATTAATTTTAAGAGAGGTTTTTGTCTTGAATGCTTCAACACACCAATCCCACCTTTATGGTACCAGCGTGATTTTAAAACTATTCAGATCTCTTCAAATTCCTTACTATGGAAGGCCTTTAAGATCTAAGGCTTTCCTGTTTTTCCTACCCAGTCTGCCACCATTTTCCTACTAGCCTCCGAAGTGTCAGGCATGTCAAGACACTTTCTGTTCCCTTTCACACCTACATGACCTAAGGCATGACATCTCAGCTGGGACAGAAGACATCCTCCCAGTTTGTAATACCTGGAGAAATTCTTATATGTCTCTCAAGGTCACACTATACCTCTTCCATAAAGACTGCCCTGAGCTTGTAACTATAGTCACTTGCTTCCTTCTTTGGGTTTCTATAGGCCTTAGGAATACTTACATTGGTCCATACATTTTACTATAATAATTTATTTACTCATTTGTCTCTTCCCATGAGTTCTTATTCCATTTTGCATTTCAAGTGTCTATACACACAGTGATGACAAATATTCATATATCATTTATGTGTCAGGCAAAGGTCTAAGCACTTGTTACATTTAACCTTGACACAACCCTATACACCCCAAAGAGATAAGTAACTTGCCTAGAGTGACACAATTTTAAATGGCAGACCTGGAATTTGAACGCAGATGGTGGTTCCAGAATATGAGTACTTACGCACTATACCTTCTCTCAGAGCCCGATGGTCAAGAATAGTTGTGGAATATATCAAGAAAGAAGGAAGGTAATAAAAATTAGCATACAAAAGTATGTGGTTCTATTACTAAACCATATAGGTGATCACAAATTCTCATAGTTATAGAGAACTATATATACAGAAAATCATAGAGTAACACATTCCAGCTATGTCTTTTGAATGATTTAAATTTTATAGTTGTCTTATAATTGCAGGAAATTTGTGGTGGATATTTTGTTTACCCCTCGAGAACAATTCTTTACCCTCTACTGCCCAGAGTTTTGTGCCCCGAGGGTGGGAGTAAAGGCTGAACCACATCGACAAGCTCCTATACTACTCACTTTCTGTTTGTGTAACCAGTGGTCAGGAAACAGACCACAATGGCAGGAGAGAATATGAGAAGGCTGGGAGGAGAGTGCAGTAGAGGTATTTTCCCCCATCTTCTTCTCTGCCGGATCAACATGGAATGGCTGTGTTCTTTTTTACTGGAAGGCACGCTTATGTCAGGCTGTCCTCTCCACACAGCTATCCTCTGAGTGCTACGAAAGTGATAATGGCTCCCCACTGTCACCAGCCATGGATACTGCATAGCCCCTTGTTGGTTTCCTTAAGATCTGCCCACACACGGCCAGTGTGAAAGTACCATTTTTTACCTGCATTGTTCCTGACTGATAGACTACAACTTACCATTGAAAGCTCAATGCAACACCAGAAGAATTTAGTTAGCATCCTACTCATTCTGGATTTTATTATCTTATGACATTTTATTTCTTCGAATATAAAGTGGGGTTGAGATTTCTTTAGCAAATGTTGCCTCCGGTGGGAGTCACCTATATTCCATGCATCATTCACAACTAAATTTGGAGAGAACAGAATGAGTATCCATTCCCAGGGTAAGAGGCTGGCACCCATGGAGTAGCAACCTGGTTCTGCTGTTTCTCCCTGCTGTGGAGGCAAAGAAATCAGAAACTGGAGAAGAAGAGCTGAAATAAATGAGGATGGGAGGTCAGATGAAATTTAAGCAGAGCACTTGGGAAGGCTCTCCTGCAGTGAGTTGAGAATAAAATAGGAAATATAGGTTTAAATGGCAGTGGTTGAAATTTGTAGAGCAGGACTCTTTCAACACTTTTTTTTTAGTGATCAAATAACTTTGATCCTTGATGCCTAAAGAATAGACTCTAATTTTAAATTCAGTCAGATTTCTGACCAAAAACTAACATCTGGCCTTAAAGTGACATGGAAATTCTCATTAATCAATCTCTGACCTGACAACAGTTGACACTGTAATTCAAATACTTCACAGAGGAACTGTGTAGGTTAGAAGAAAGTGATCTGTAAAACTTGCAGTTTTGCTGATTCTTAATGTTAAGAAGCCTCTTGGGAGTCTCATTACCTTAGCAACAGGCTTACAAAGGTCCTGAAATATAGAAACATGCAGCTAAAAAAGACCTTGTGAATTAAACTCTGTCTCACCTTCAAGGATCTCAGACAAATGAGACTACAGTCAACATTTAAGGAGATTTTGAGAAAGAAAGCTATAACTTCCCAGGCAAAGTAATGAAGGACATATTTGCAATAATGTGTAAAGTGTTTTACAATCATGATGAAAACACTGACATTAAAAAGTATGTGCATTGCCATGTGTAAAACAGATAGCTAGTGGGAACCTGCTGTATAGCGCAGGGAGCTCAGCTCTGTGCTCTGTGGTGACCTAGATGGAAGGGATGGGAGCGGGGTGGGAGGGAGGTCCAAGAGGGAGGGGATATATGCATACATATAGCTGATTCATTTCGTTGCACAACAGAAACCAACAGAACATTGTAAAGCAACTATACCCCAATTTTTTTTAAAAAAATTAAAAATAAATAAATAAAAGCTTCAGATTAGGTACAACCATTTAATAAAAAATCCAGAATTTTTATCCTAAGAAAAGACTCCCAAAGTTTACCATATTGCATAGGGCTGGTGTAGAAGAACATCTTGCAGCAAGTAATTAAATAATACACTGTTTTGGCATACTGTATAGCAAATAGAGGCACTCAAAACAAATAAACAAACAAACTCTACTCAATTCTTAACCATATTTCACCTTAAAAATTATTGAACACCTTAATATGTCCAAGAGAATTAGGAACTTGTGATAAAAACAATGAGCTTTTCTTTGGTTCTAAATATGATGCTATTTGACATATCATTAATTTGGATATGGCGAACCATTTATATTCTGTCACCTTCATGCCCAGGTCTCAAATTTGGAGGGTAACTGAGGGGGCTATAGTTAATGTCTGTGTACAAACAATGAATTTCCAAGCCTTCACAGTTGCCATGGTCTGAATGCATTCCGGGAAATTCAAAGATGATGCTATTAGGAGGTGGGGCTTTAGGAGGTGGTTAGGTCATGAAGGCAGAGCCCTTATAAATAGAATTAGTGTTCTTAGGAAAGAGGCTCCAGAGTGACCCCTTCTCCCCTTCCACCATGTGAGGAGGACACAGCAGGAAGGCACCAGCTATGGACCAAGAAGAAAGCTCTCATGTTGACCATGCTGGAGCCTTGATCTTGAACTTTCAGCTTCTAGAACTGTGAGAAATAAATTACTGTTCTTTATAAACCACCCCATCTCTGCCATCTCTGGTATTTTGTTATAGCAACCAAACCAAACAAAACAAAAACAAAAATGAAAAAACAACCTAAGACAATAGGTATGGAACCTACATGAACTCAGATTATATAATATTTTCCTCCTACACAGTTATTTATCAGACTTTTTTCTGGCCATGGCTTTCCTGGGGTTTTGTGTAAGACCCTACTTAACAATTATAACTCCACCCTCTTTCTCTTTCTCACGAGAACTCGTTGAAATACAAGAGAATGGGACTAAAGTTGTTCTTCAAAAATGACTAAGTATTCTCTCATTTAATTAAAGAGAAATAAATACAAATTTTAAAATTAAATGAAAGAAATAAAAGAAAATAGAGAAAAAAAGATAAAAAACACCACAATGAAACAACTTCAAAACTGAGAACTTTAATAATGCTTAACCCAATAGTTCCCTAGTGTATACATTTATTTGATTGTACAAAACAATTAAAAGAGACTAGGTAGGAATCAACTGAAGAAAAAACAAAAAAACACTTCTTGATGTTCCTGATGATAATGAAGTATCTTAGTTCAGGGAATTTAAAGGCTAGTTTTACTAACTTAGTATAATCAATTAATCTCAGTTCAATTTTTACTAAGGATCCATTATGTACCAAAAGCTGTGATAGGAACTATGGCCACAAAAAGATATATGTCATTATCTTGGCCCTTAAAAAAAACGCATGGTACATAAGAGCTGCCAAATAAGTGAATTCAGGATATATACATAGATATCTATCTATATCTATATCTACATATAGATATAGATAGATATTTTTTAAATTTCTTGACACATATTTTTAAGTAGAAGAGAATGAACTATGCTCTCATCAGCACCTATGCCACAAAATGTAAATGTTTTAAAACTTCAAAATGATTTGAAAAGTTAAGTGCATTTCCTATATATTTGAAGATGAAATTAAAAGTGACAAGTAATCCCTCCTTCCTGATTTGCTCTGAGGTAGTATCCTTAAAACTTGACCCACTGTTTATACTTAGGGCCCTTCAAAAGACTTTTTTAGCATTTGCCTTAAATTTGCAACTAAGTACAGGGTCTGTGGCAAAAGGTCATTGAGGAGGGCTGATTAAGATTAGGAAACCCAGGAATATGCTCAAGGGCATTTTTATAATAAACATCTCAAATCAGTTGATGCCACCAACAAGTAACCCAGCTAACTACAGATAGTGTCATTATCAATTTTTTTCAGGGACAGCAACCTTACTCATTTATATACATTCATTCTTTCATTTGTTCATTCAATCCTCTATTAGTATGTTCATTCAAGAAAAACGTATTAGAATTGTACTATATCCCAAACGTTGGGAATGTAGAGGTAGGACAATCTATCACTGCTTACCAGGAAAAGACAAGTATGCAGATACATAAAAGTATGATAAATAATGTAGTTTTAGAATAAGATATATGTAAAACATGAGAAGAAAATGAATAATTCTGCTTAGGAGTTGAAAGGCAAAATGATTCTATAAACTGAAATATGAAGTAAAATTAGGCAGATCTGCAAGGATGTGTGTGATTGGGGTTGGCGTATAGGGTGTGTGGTAGTTTGTGACATTTCAGGTAGAGGAAACAGTTTGATCAAAGGATGACAGTGTGAAACATCACATTTGGAGAAATTCAAGTAACTCAGTATGGCTGGAGTTAGGGTGCAAGAAGGGTAAGGTAAGAGACGAGGATGGGGAGATGAGGGGTACCCTGTGTACAGTCTGAAGGACCTTTGACTTTATTCTAAGCAGAGATAAGCCATTGATAAGCATTTTGATGATGGACACCCCCTAAATATTCTACATATAGCAGACACACTAATGTCTTGTGAAATAAACGAAATATGCTATAGAGTCAATTAGAGACATGAACTCACTCCCTTTGGGACTTAAAGTCTAATACTGGCGCAGAAAAATGGAAGTATCAGGAAGCTTTCCTTTTTATAAGAAGACTCAGTATAGCATTGTTCACTTCAACCTCACTTAACCCATCTATTCTTTAAATATTTTCTTTTGAAGTACCCTGAATGAAAGACCAAAGTTAAATACAGATTTTTGTCCAAATCTCTGTAGCTACATGTTTAAAAGAGTTTGCAGGCAGGGATAGATCAATATTTTTTGAACTATAATAGCAATCAAAGTAAACGGATCTTTCTTTTGAAAGTACCATAACTGTTAGCAGCCTAAGAACATCATTCAAAAACTTCTAAACATTCTTGCTCTTACTGTATCTACCAGATGGTCAAAGGACGTAAATTATTTGGAGGTATATCTATAAAGCAAGTAAGAAGAATCAACCACTCTTATTATTATAAAAGACAACATTGAAAAAATCCAGAGTGCAACAAATGAATAGAATATGCCTTTTGTTTTAAAAATAATAATGTTGATATAGTATTAGCCCTTTATGGAATTAAGTCCTGGGACTATCCACATAAGCTCTTTCAGTCAAAGAACAGGTATTGAACACCGGTATGTGCTGAACTGGGGAGCTCCTAGATGAATTGGCCTGGGTGTTTGCTCAAGGAGATAAACATAACATTTAATCAGGCATTTTGGAGCACTAATGATAGATATGAAAACAACAAATAAAACATAATCCTAGGTTTCTGGGGCTGATTTCTTCATATAATTTGGGTCTCTGAGGCTACTATGATAACCACTTCTCCATTGTCTTAGTCTATATTTCAAGCTCTGGGAGTTCTATTTTCAGGAGAGGACCGTATATCCATCATATGTATTTTAGTTTGAATTTGAATTATCATGTAACTTCTTGGAAGTTATCTGCATTTTAACTCATCTCAAGCAGTAAGATGAATGACTAATTTTTAAAGTACAACTTTTTGTATCTTTTCAGAGTAGAATTGATAGTGTGAGAATGGAGAAGGCTAAAGATTTTGGAGTAAAGAAGTAACACTTAAAACTAACCTGCAATCGATAAGAAAAGCAGATTCAAGTGAAAAATCTGGAGCTAGACATTGGAATAATTCAAGAAAAGTAAAGAGCATCAGAGTTGTGACCAAAACAGAGGTGACAAATACCAGTGAAAGACAAATGATAAAACCTGTGACTTATTTGAAGTGGGAAGTACAGAAGGAGGACTAAAGGTTGAAAATGATTATAAAAAATATTTTCCAAAGCATGGGTTCCTTGAGTTAAGAAGGATTCTGGAATAAAAAGGGGGCTTAATAGTCAAAAGAATTTATGATATACTTTGGAGAATGTTAAATGAATTTGGGTAGCAAATTTCAATCCTTTAATTTATTAATCACCATTGTGAAAGTTTAAAAGGGGTATATAGTATATGGCTATGAGTTTAAAACTTTTTTTTTAATCAGGTAGACTGAATATACACATGGAAAATGGCCAGACTATATATGCAAGAGAACCTGACCCACATGAGAAGTCCAGGGAGCCAGACTACAACCTCTGCAGCAATCGGTCAAGAACAGTCAGAACTGGTCAAAGACAGCCAAAGACCTCCTTCATTTTTGTTCCCACCTCCAACTCAGAATCAATCAGAGAAAGCCAAATATGCTGCTCAGATGAATCAGATAAGATGTTCTGCTTCTAGCTAGCACACCTCCAGGTTCCTCTTACCAATAATTTCCATCAGAGCAAACTGGAGGCCTGGTTTGCTTGCTTGCTTGCTTGCTTGCTTGCTTCCTTCCCTCCCTTACTTCCTTCCTTTCCTCCCTCCCTTTCCTCCCTCCTTTCCTTCCTCTTTCCCTTCTCTTCACTTCCCTTCCTTTCATCCTCTCCTCCCACCCTCTCTCTCTCTCTCTCTCTCTCTCTCTCTCTCACTGTAAAGGTTTCCCACTCTATTGACTGCCTGAAAGTTTCTGCTAAAAGCAAGTGATGGTTGCTGACTCCCTTGGTACAGTAAGCTCTGAATAAATGATCACTGTTTTTTTTCACTTGCATGGTCTTAATTTATGTTCAATGACTCCAGTACAGTTTATTTATATATACACACCAACATACACACATAAAAATAACTGCAAAATATGTGTCATAGAACAATGCATAACTCCATGAGTATACTATAAGCAATACCCTCTGGCACTTTATATTCCATTCCATTCTATTTATTTAAAAAAAATTCTGATTCTAACTTATTAAAATTATTTAATGGCCCACTAATAAATATGACTTTTACATTGCAAAGCAATTGTGCACAGACGTTCTAAAGTTTATTTGACTCCAGAGTCATGTGTTCACAAACTATCTCTTGGGAATTGTTTCTACAGAATACTACACTTAGGAAAGGGTGTATACATTTTGAGGGGATTACTGGAAGAATGGGGATGTGATTAACAAATAAGAAAATCAGAATAAGAACCTGGTTTTTGGGGGTTTTGTTTTTGTGTGTGTGTGTGTGTGTGTGTGTGGTACGCGGGCCTCTCACCGTTGTGGCCTCTCGCGTTGCGGAGCACAGGCTCCAGACGCGCAGGCTCAGCGGCCATGGCTCACGGGCCCAGCCGCTCCGTGGCATGTGGGATCTTCCCGGACCGGGGCACGAACCCGTGTCCCCTGCATAGGCAGGCGGATTCGCAACCACTGCACCACCAGGGAAGCCCCAAAACCTGGTTTTTAATGACAGGTATTTAGTTCAACATAATTCTGATTAGGAATTACAGCTCAGAGAAACAGAAAAAAAGTACTGAAATCAAGAAAGAAAAGAGTTTCATAAAATTCTAGTTTTCTATCTTGAAGCTTCTTTAAAGTTTATCCTTCCTCTCAAAGCAAGAATTTTGGTTTTCTGTCTTACTATCTACTATTAAGTTGAAAGTATGGATTGGACAGAACAAATCTTAATAAAGAGAAAGTCTTGTTTATTAGAAACTGAAGGGACAGTCTAAATGCAGATAAAAATTTTAAAGAGGCTTAGTTCTCCCGGTTGAAAATAGAAGAGACTCCCTCTCACCTTCGTTTATCTTAGAGCTTTCACTGTAGAAAACTTGGAATTGTGAGTTCTTTCTGTCTTTTTCAAATGTGTATAAAAATTTTCAAATGCTACATAAGCCACTCGTCAGTCTCAAAGTTTAGGGATGTTTCCACAAGAACCTCTAAGCCATGTCTTTGAGACGTAATAATCAGGGAAGAGAGCACCCCTATCTCCCCCTTTCTGCGGGAAGGAGGGAACCTAACTTTGGTGGGCACCTCACTCCAAGTTGAAAAACTACCTCCTGTCATAAAAATATGAGGGGCTTATTTTTCCTTTGGGTAAAGCCAACACAGATAGTCATTCCAATTACAGGTGAATTTAGGATGCATTATGTGCGGCAAATGGTGCAGACCAGTCCGTTTACCTAAGGACTATTTATCATTTATCTTTAGAACATGTATGAATGGATTATATCTAACTGACTATATGAAAGCATAAAAATGTCTTTCTGTCTTTGCAATCTCTTTCATGCATTGCCTATGATGCACATCAGATCCTGGCTTAATGCTTATTAAATAATAAAACAGTTTCCTTTACCTACAGTTTCTGTGGTGAGGTTTTCTGGGTTAGCAGGAGATTTTGTTTTTAATTTTATTTTCCCAACAACAACCACATACATAATTATAATTTTTTTCTTGGTGGAAAGTATTTCTATTTTTAAAAGTTTTGTTTAGTTTTTGTATTAAGGTTTGGTGGTGAAAGAACTGGATGTGGGAGAAATACAAGGAAAATTGGAGAAATATACAGTGGACTATTGTGAAGGATGCAAAGCCTAAATAATCCCTTACTTCATGAGTACTCTTACATTATACAACATTAAAAAAATATATATATATATTTCTATATATGGTTTCTTGCTTGGAGTGGCTATAGTAGAGTTCTTTATGGTATAATATAGACTAGATAAGCCATAAATTCTCTTCTAGCCACATGATTCTTTTTCATATATTATCCATGTTAAAAAAAAGAAGATTTTTTCATGAACAGCTCCTTGACTCTTCCAAGTAGCCTTTCAATCACCATATAATTGGATTAAAAAAAGTCTGATGAAAAACTAGAGGAGTTTTAATTATACAAGTTTAAATTAATCCTACCTTTAGAACTTAGATTCTTTTTTGAAATCAGCATTTTTAACCTTTCCATAAATTAATCAAGAAAATATTTTAAAGCAGATTTATATAAATGGCAAACTAAATATTTATATTTTAAAAGAAATGATAAAAATTTTACTTTTACTTGTAAGCATTCTTAAAATTCTAACATGATTCATGCTCAAATTCTGCAGAATAAATCTACTGTGTAAATCATGTACACAGCTATTATTTGCTTTATGAATTCTCATATGCATGTGTAAAGTCAAAGTCATACATCAACACTAAGATATATATAGAAACCCACACTATATCTATATGTCTTCAATAACAGGCATTTCATATTTATTTTATAAAAGCATGTTAAAAACAAGACTTTAGGCTCAAAACAGAGTCACTTGTGCTAAGCCCCACATCATTAAACCAAGACTTAATTACAGTTTCGGATCTCCTAGAAATGGAATCTTAAGCCAATCAATCAGGAATTACTTGATCAGCACTAGTTAGGTAATGTGCCTGATAAACCATTGCCATAACCAATCTGTTTTTTTGCCTAGTACAACTTCCTTGTCCCTGCTCCCTTCTGCCTATAAGTCTTTCATTTTCTACAGCTCCTCAGAGCTCCTTTCTATCTACAAGATCAGATGCTGCCCAAATCATAAATCACTGAATAAAGCCAATAAGATCTTTAAAATTTACTCAGTATGCAGAAAACTATGACAATGATGAAAGAAACTAAAGATGATACAAATAGGTGGAGAGATATACCATGTTCTTGGATTGGAAGAATCAACATGGTGAAAATGATTATACTACCCAAAGCAATCTATGGATTCAATGCAATCCCTATCAAACTACGAATGGCATTTTTCACAGAACTAGAACAAAAAATTTCACAATTTGTATGGAAACACAAAAGACCCCAAATAGCCAAAGAAATCTTGAGAAAGAAAAATGGAGCTGGAGGAATCAGGCTCCCGGACTTCAGACTATACTACAAAGCTACAGTAATCGAGACAGTATGGTACTGGCACAAAAACAGAAATATAGATCAATGGAACAGTATAGAAAGCCCAGAGATAAACCCACGCACATATGGTCACCTTATCTTTGATAAAGGAGG
>NC_041228.1:24915496-24944636 GCF_002837175.3 Physeter macrocephalus | reverse complement strand
GGATAAAGAAGATGTGGCACATATATACAATGGAGTATTACTCAGCCATAAAAAGGAACAAAATTGAGTTATTTGTAGTGAGCTGGATGGACCTAGAGTCTGTCATACAGAGTGAAGTAAGTCAGAAAGCAAAAAACAAATACCGTATGCTAACACATATATATGTAATCTAAAAACAAAAACAACAACAACAAAATGGTCATGAAGAACCTAGGGGCAAGAAGGGAATAAAGACACAGACCTACTAGAGAATGGACTTGAGGACACGGGCATGGGGAAGGGTAAGCTGGGACAAAGTGAGAGAGTGGCATGGACATATATACACTACCAAATGTAAAACATATAGCTAGTGGGAAGCAGCTGTATAGCACAGGGAGATCAGCTCGGTGCTTTGTGTCCACCTAGAGGGGTGGGATAGGGAGGGTGGGAGGGAGTCGCAAGAGGGAGGAGATATGGGGAGATATGTATATGTATAGCTGGTTCACTTTGTTATAAAGCAGAAATGAACACACCATTGTAAAGCAATTACACTCCAATAAAGATGTTAAAAAAATAAATAAAAATAAAATAAACTTGGACCTACTAAAGAAATAAAGAAAAATTACTCAGTTAAATGTTGTTTTTTTAACAGGCTTCCCTGGTGGCATGGTAGTTGGGAATCCATCTGCCAGTGCGGGGGATGCGGGTTCGAGCCCTGGTCCAGGAAGATCCCACATGCCGCAGAGCAACTAGGCCCGTGTGCTGCAACTACTGAGCCCGTGCTCTAGAGCCTGCGAGCCACAACTACTGGTTAGGTAAAGCAGTTTGGTAGGAAATCAATTCAGTTGAGTTTGGGAAGTCTGTTAGGTATCCAAACGGAAATATCAAGAAACCAAATGAGTGTCTGGAGCTCCAGAAGGAGGTGGCAATGTGAGTTGCCACATGGATGGTATTTAAAATATACAATCAGATGAAATCACCAAGGTAGTGAGTTAGAGAAGAGAAGACGACAAAGGACTATAACATTACATGATTGGGCAGAGGAGGAGAAACAGTTTGGTAGACGGAGAACTCAGAGAATGTAGTGTTCTGGAAGACAAATGAATAAAAGTAGAGATGAAAACTGAGCATTTAATGGTGACTTAAATACTGCTTATTTGTCAAGTAAGATGTTGTTGGGGCCCAGGGCAGGGTGTCCCAAATATGCCTCAATGGTAAATTGATTGTTTTGAATTGAAGTTACTTAAGAAATGGCCACTGCAAGAGGTACACTCTTACCCCTCTTCTCTGTCTCCCTGAAAGCAGAAAATAAATCTCTCATGTAAAAGTTGCCCTCCCAAGACCAAACTCATTTAACTAATTAAGTACTCAAAGCCTAAGTTTCTTTGTCCTGACTCACGAATTCACTGTTTCTTTGTCTAAAAAGTATAAAAACTGCCTGCTTTGCCACTTCTTAGGCCCTGTTTCTATGAGAACTCCATGTGCACAAATTAAAATGTGTTTCTTTTTCTCCTGTTACTGTCTCTTGTGTCAATTTTATTATTAGTCCAGCCACAAGAACTCAAGAGGAGTAGAGGTAGAAATTTCCCCCTCCCCAGCAATGTGTACATCAAATCTACTGTTAGACGCAGCAATGTGGAAGATATTTTTTACTTTGACAAGAGAAGTTTTAATATCACAGTAGTAGTGAAAACCTGTTTGAAACAATGAATTTAAGAGACTATGGCAAAAGGCATATCAGAGATAAGCAAGAATGACAAACTCTGCTGAGAAATTTTGCAGCAAAGAGAAGCAAATATATGGGGTAATAATAGGCAGCAGGTGAAGCAGAATCAAAATAAGTCGTTATTTTTGTTTGTTTGTTTGTTTTTTTGCGGTACACGGGCCTCTCACTGTTGTGGCCTCTCCTGTTGTGGAGCACAGGCTCCAGACGCACAGGCTCAGCAGCCATGGCTCACGGGCCCAGCCGCTCTGAGGCACGCGGGATCCTCCTGGACCGGGGCACGAAACCGTGTCCCCTGCATCAGCAGGCGGACTCTCAACCACTGCGCCACCAGGGAAGCCCTGTTTTTTTTTTTCCTTTTTTATGGAGGGAAAATAAATCCATGTTTGTATGATCATGGGAATGATCCCATAGAGACAGAAAGTTTTATTATGAAGGAGAAAGAGGGGAGACTGGCTGGGGCAATGTTCTGCAGTAAGTTAGAGGCAGTGGGATTTAGTTTACTAGTAACAGGACTGGCTTTAGGTAGAAGAATTGGTATTTCATTTATAGTAACAGTCAGGAAAGCACCATAAATAGGTAAAACTTTGATATCTGTATAGATCTGGTGGTAGATATGACATATAATTAATGTCATCTAAAATAAGATGAACACTAAAGGGAAACATGTGAATGTTAATTAGTGTATTAACTCACCCATAGTATTTCAAATGGAAGCCAATTAAATCCCAATCCATGAAATCTAAATCATTTTTGCACAACGTATTTATACAAATTAGTTTCTAACACAACTGAAATACATTTTTTGTATATATTAAAAGGAACTGACCAGCAACTACTTTTATTTGCTTTTGCAACATCAAGATATAGTACCTCAAAATTACATACCTAATTTAGAACAGAGAAAAAACCATTCAAAGCATTTCTTTTCAATCAACAATTAGGTAAATTATAAAGTTTGACTTAATTTGGATTTCAAGTCATAAAAGGTTTATTTCTTATTAATTTTTAAATAGCAAAATGAGACTTAGGCATGAAAGGGGAAGAAATATGAAATTGCAACCTATAAATGACTGTTGTGAGCATGCAGGCCACTAATTCCTGTTGAGAGATGTTAGCAGTTTTATATAACTATTGTTCAGGTTGGCTAGGACATGATATTAACTAGCATATCACCTATGCTTCCTCCTAGGCTTAATATACATTCTTACTATTTAGGCAATGACAATGATTTGGGTCAATAATCAAAATAATTTATGAAGAGCAAAGAAAGCAGTGGCAAAGCAGGGAGGAGTACCATGGTCTGAATGTTTCTGTTCTCCAAAAATTCATACATTTAATTTGAATCTTGAAACTGATGTAAAGATGCTACCAGAAAACTACTAGAGCTGATCAATGAATTTGGTAAAGTTGTAGGATACAAAATTAATAGAAATCTCTTGCATTCCTATACACTAACAACAAAAGATCAGAAAGAGAAATCAAGGAAACAATCCCATTTACCATCACATCAAAAAGAATAAAATACCTAGGAATAAACCTACCTGAGGAGACAAAAGACCTGTACTCCAGAAAAAGACCTGTACTCCAAAAACTATAAGATGCTGATGAAAGAAATAAAAGATGACACAAAAAGATGGAGAGATATAACATGTTCTTGGATTACAAGAATCAATATTGTGAAAATGACTATACTACCCAAAGCAATCTACAGATTCAATGCAATCCCTATCAAACTACCAATGGCATTTTTCACAGAACTAGAACAAAACATTTCACAATTTGTATGGAAAGAAAGAAGACCCCAAATAGCCAAAGCAATCTTGAGAAAGAAAAGCAGAGCTGAAGGAATCAGGCTCTGTGACTTCAGACAATACTACAAAGCTACAGTAATCAAAATAGGATGGTACCGGCACAGAAACAGAAATATAGATCAATAGAACAGGATAGAAAGTCCAGAGATAAACCCATGCATCTATGGTCAGCTTACCTTTGACAAAGGAGGCAAGAATATACATTGGAAAAAAGACAGACAGTCTCTCAATAAGTGGTGCTGGGAAAACTGGACAGCTACATGTAAAAGAATGACATTAGAACACTCCCTAACACCACAGACAAAAATAAACTCAAAATGAATTAAAGACCTAAATGTAAGGCTGGATATATAAAACTCTTAGAGGAAAACATAGGCAGAATACTCTGTGACATAAATGGCAGCATGATCTTTTTCAATCCCCCTCTAGAGTAATGAAAATAAAAACAAAAATAGAGTGAGACCTAATTAAACTTAAAAGTTTTTGCACCACAAAGGAAGCCATAAACAAAACAAAAAGACAACCCTCAGAATGGGAGAAAATATTTGCAAATGAAGCAACGGACAAGGGACTAATCTCTAAAATATACAAACAGCTCATGCAGCTCTATATCAAAAAAACAAACAACCCATTCAAAAACTGAGCATAAGATGAAATAGACATTTCTCCAAAGAAGAAATACAGATGGCTAAAAAGCACATGAAAAGATGCTCAACCTCACTAATTATTAGAGAAATGCAAATCAAAATTACAATGAGGTATCACCTCACACCAGTCAGAATGGCCATCATCAAAAAAGCTACAAACAATAAATGATGGAGAGAGTGTGGAGAAAAGGGAACCCTCTTACACTGTTGGTGGGAATGTAAATTGATACAGCCACTAGAGAACAGTATGGAGGTTCCTTAAAAAAAAAAAACTAAAAATAGAGCTACCATATGATCCAGCAGTCCCACTCCTGGGCATATATCCAGAGAAAACCATAATTCAAAATGATACATGCACCCTGGTGTTCACTGCAGCACTATTTACAATAGCCAGGACATGAAAGAAACCTAAATGTCCATCACACGAGGAATAGATAAAGAAGATGTGGTACCAATATACAGTGGAATATTTCTCAGTCATAAAAATAATGAAATAATGCCATTTGCAACAACATGGATGGACCTAGAGATTGTCATACTGAGTGAAGTAAGTCAGACAGAGAGAGACAAATATATGATATTGCTTATATGTGGAATCTAAAAAAAAGGGTACAAATGAAATTATGTACAAAACAGAAAAAGAGTTACAGATGTGGAAAACAAACTTATGGTTACCAGGGGTGGGGGAAGGAGGGGAGGGACAAATTGGGAGATTGGGAATGACATATACACACTACAATATATAAAATAGATAACTAACAAGGACCTACTGTATAGCACAGGGAACTCTACTCAATATTCTGTAATGGCCTATATGGGAAAAGAATCTAGAAAAAGAGTGAATATATGTATATGTAGAACTGATTCACTTTGCTGTACACCTGAAAACTAACACAACATTGTAAATCAACTATACTCTAATAAAAATTAATTTAAAAAATTAAAAAAATAAACTCATCCTAGGATTAAAATAGGAAAAAAAAAAAAAAAAGAAAGTGATGGCATTAGGAGGAGGGGCCTTTTGGAAGTGATTAAGTGATCAGGACAAAGCCTTCATGAATGGGATCAATCTCCTTATAAAAGACCCTCCAGAGAGCTACCTTGCCTCTTCTGCCATGTGAGGACACAGCGAGAATTCAGCGGTCTACAACTCAGAAAAAGGTTCTCACCAGACGTCTACCAGTACCTTGATCTTGGACTTCACAGCCCCCAGGACGTTGAGGAATAAATTTCTGTGGTTTATAAGCTCCCCATTCTATAATATTTTTGTTAGAACAACCCAATTAGTCTAAGACAGGGAGGTAGCTGGAGGAGGTGCAGATATTAAAGAGAGTGTCACTTATTCTTTGTAAGCATAATACTGAGCAGTGTCTCGTGCATGTGCATAGTATACTGACACAACAGTATTTGTTGATTTGATGTGGAGTTTAGATTCAGGTTGTCTTTTGGAAGAGGAATCATTGCTCATACAACCAGCAGGATTTTAGTCTTTACTATCTTGAAATCTTCTTTATCCCATACCTTTATTTGCATAGATAAGACAATAAAGCAATTGAAGATAATATAAAAACTAGATCCCTCGTTAAATTAAAGTGGAAGATGCAGAGAAAACAGTGATTTGATAATTGATATATGGTATTAAATTTAATGCTTAATTAATAACACGAGGCAACAAAATGATACTACATCAAATGGATAAAGAGAAGAACCAATGAGGATGAAATTCAAGAGAAAATGGCTCATTAAAACTCACTTTATTCCCTAATTTTGGTTATGACCAAATAAAGAAATAAAGAATTAAAGACAAAATGACTGTGCTACTTAGACTAATTTGTTTGGCATTATTCTTCAGGTAGTATTTCTAAACTAAAAAGATACAGATAGTATTAACAAGTCTCATATGTTGTTAAATCTGCAATTTTCTTAATTCAAAATATACATTGGATCCATGCTGAAACTATAAAAATGTATAATTACTTTGAAGAATCATTTTATTTACAATGAGTTTTTCATATACTATGTTAAGGCTGTATATAAAATGCCAGCAACAATTTGTCAGAGAGATACATTGTGGACTGCATCTGATTTTCCACCAACCAACTGAATGTAATTAATTGGTTGTAGTGCTACAGATATGAGATTATGAGCTAAGTAACACAAACACAAAGGATCTCTCTTATTGAGTAATCATAATCTTCTGTGGCTTCTTTCCAACTCTGTTTAGCATGTGAACAAGATATTTTCTGTTGAATTAAACTAACAAAGGGGATGATTGAGCATTTAAACTCCAAGGACTATTCTTGGAGGGTGTTACATACTGCTTCAAGATTCTTAATTACGTCAGTAGAAATGGCATAATTTTCCTTCCCACTTTGAAAATTGGCTTTTTAAAAATGCTTACCATCAGCCAGTATATAATTTAAAATGACAAAATGAAAATGTAATTGTTTCCATTTTTACATTAATGGTACTATATAATATCAATTATTTTACAACCTATGATTTGTAAAATTTAGGATTGATTCTATAGCCTTAGTCTATTTTATATTAGTTTTCTGAAAGTAAACTTTTATTCAAAAGGAAATGTAATAGTGGAATACTATTGGATTCTAAATGGTATTTTTAAAATGTTTAAAATTTGTATTCACTATATATGAAGTCATTTCATTAACCAAAAAGGTGATTTTTAAAAAGTCAGATCATTAAATCTTAGTATTGAGAATTTGATTTGTCTTATTTTCCAGATGGTAAACTCTTGTGCTGGCATCAATTTGAAATTATCTGGTGTAGTGCTAATTTCCTTTTCTGACAAGCATTTTCTTGTTATTTATCATAAAAAAAAAAAGGCATTAACACTATGGTTAATTGGGGGTAGTCATGTAGTAGAAAATGCAGATCATTTGGAAGCATTAAGTTTTGGCAGGTTCAGCCCAAATTCCCCTCCATTAAGATCAGATAAAGTGTTCTCAAGACAATAAACTGATTATGACAACCACACAGTACAAGTAAATTTATTAGATGAATGACTTGGGAAATTGAACAATAAAAAACAGAGGTAGGGGCTTCCCTGGTGGCGCAGTGGTTGAGAGTCCGCCTGCCGATGCAGGGGACACGGGTTCGTGCCCCGGTCCGGGAAGATCCCACATGCCACGGCGCGACTAGGCCCGTGAGCCATGGCCGCTGAGCCTGCGTGTCCGGAGCCTGAGCTCCGCAACGACGGGAGAGGCCACAACAGTCAGAGGCCCGTGTACCGAAAAAAAAAAAAAAACAGAGGTAACATGAAGTTCCAAAACAGTGAACAAAGAATATTTGAGTTAGATGTATTTTATCTGCTTATAATAACTTAACTAAAAAATAACAAAAAATTAAAATACACTACATATATACCAGAGTCAATGGGGGTTAATTGTTAAAAACAAAAGAAAACAGGTATGTACACAATCAAACCCTTTGTATATTTCCATTCAGTATGAATGAGCACTGTTAACATGGTTTTATTCCTTCAGATCTTGTCCTACGTATATATATATATATTTTTTTCTTTTGTTTTGAACATGAATGATACCATGCTACAAGCAGCTTTTGCTACTTGTTTGATTCTTACAACAATTATGAACATTCATCCATGTTTATATATACAAAATCACATTCTTTTTAATTGCACTTTATTTTAATTTAATTATTAAATATTTCCAAACTGAGGGAATTTAGAAGTTTGTTTGGTTTTTTATATTACAAGTAATGCTTTGAAGAACAGGCGCATATTTTTATTTTTGCAAAACAATATTTCTGTGGAACAGATTCCTAGAAGTAAAATACGAAGTTAAAAGATATGAACTTTTGGCTTCCCTGGTGGCGCAGCGGTTAAGAATCCGCCTGCCAGTGCAGGGGACATGGGTTCGAGCCCTGGTCCGGGAAGATCCCACATGCCACGGAGCAACTAAGCCCGTGAGCCGCAACTACTGAGCCTGTGCTCTAGGGCCCGCGAGCCACAACTACTGAAGCCCACGCACCTAGAGCCCGTGCTCCGCAATGAGAAGCCACCGCAATGAGAAGCCCGAGCACCGCAACGAACAGTAGCCCTGCTCTCCACAACTAGAGAGAAGCCCATGTGCAGCAACAAAGACCCAACGCAGACAAAAATAAATAAATACATAAATAAATTTATTTAAAAAAAGTTATGAACTCTTTTGGTTTTGCTGTATTGGCTAAATTTATTTATGTATTTATTTAGTTAGTTAGTTAGTTAAATTATATTCCCACTAACAGTGAATAAGAGTACAGGACTCAAAAGGTGGGAAGGCATGAAGAACAGGCATTGGTCTTTGAGCAGGGACCTGGGAGCAGGGGCAATCTTTCATTTCCCAAGAAGGAGGAGAGATAAGAAGGGTAGTGATACTACTAGCTGTATAGATATGGTGGCAGGAAGCTGAGATGTTTCTGACTAATTGCTTCTAGTTTCCTGACAGAGTATGAGATTAGATTATCAACTGGTACTAACGTGTGTGAGGAATCTGAAACTTTAGAAGCTATGCAACAGTGGTCTTAGAGTGTGGGAAAAAAGGAACTTAGTTGTGGTAGGCCCCCCTAAATCCTCCCCCCCCAAAATAAGAAGCTACCCAAATCTCTGGAACTTGTAACCATTACTTTATTTGGAAAAAGAGTATATGCAGACATAATTAAGTTAAAGATTTTGAGAGAAGATTACCTTCAATTATCTGGGTGAGTCCTACATGCCATCCTAGGTGTCCTTATAAGAGAGAGGCAAAGAGAAATAATACAGACACACAGAAAAGGCAATGTGAAGATGAAGGAAGAATGTGAAGTGATGTGGCTATTAGTTTAGACAAGCTGGGGCAGTCAATAGAAGCTGGAAGAGACAAAGAAAAAATTCTCCTCTTTACAAAGCCCCTGAAGGAATCACAGCCTTGCCAGATTTCAGACTTTTTGCCGCCAGAATTGAGAGAATAAATTTCTATTGTTTTAAGCCAACAAGTTTGCAGTAATTTGTCACACTAAGAAACTAGTGTCCTTAAGAAACTAATACACAAGTGAAATGCATCATCCTATAATATTAAATTAACATTTGGGTTGCATAGTTATGAATATGAAGTATATTTACTTGGTCAGGTTCTGTGGAAAGAGGATATTTGCTTTCAACCAGGACTGGAATGTTTCTAGATAAGTATGGTACTACAGAAACAGTGAGAAGTAAAGAAGGCAATTTAATGGTTTTGGAAGAGATTGGTTATAATAAAGGACTAAACTGGAATCTAAAATGGAAACAAAACATGAGAAAGTGATGATGAATAGTAAAAGAATTAAAGAAAAATAAATTGGATTTCTCAATAAATTGGGATTATACTTCTTGCGAAGTGCTAAAATAAGAAAGCTAGAAGGGAAGAAATAAGGTCACTGACAGGAAGCTTGCAGTAGAAATGCCACAGGAAATATAATTATTGGTGATAATAATAACATTTCCTTTGTGGTCAAAATTGCATGATGGCAAAAGATGATTGGGAGTAAGTGAAGAAAATGAGATGTTAGAGTTTTAATATGGGTCATCTTCATTTAGGTTTGTATATATGTTTATGTATACAGCTTATAGTGGTGTGACAGTTATAAGTTCTGAAGTTTGATTTTTCAATGGATATTGTAATGCATAGTGAGGAATGGATATTTGCTTTCGTTTTGGCTTAAAAAAAAATCTCCCTAGCATTATTTGCCCATTGTGTGTGTGTGTGTGTGTGTGTGTGCGTGCGTGCGCAAACATATCCTGATATTGATATGGGAAAATCAACTTCTATCAACTTGCTCATGGTATTTAAGTAAAGCTGACTGCACCCCATTCTCACCCCCCAAATCTAGTTGTGGAATTGCTAACAGGACTAAAGCAAATTAGTACTGTCTGTTACTTTGTCATGTAATTGATTCAGTGAAGGACACATGACACAAGTCAAGTAAATAATCTAAATCTGGGGTTTGTCTTTGATCAAGAAAATGGGTGTGCTGTTTCCCACTGTAAATAAATCTGGACAGGCATAGCCCAGGAAACTGCTGGTGGTGCTCTTGAGACTACACTACACCTTAGGGTAAAAATACCTAAGGATGGAGGTGACACAAAGGAAATGAAAACAAGGAACCGCGGGTGACGAGCAACTTCTATTCAGAAACTCAAACACCAAATCAAGGTTTATCTGACCCCTTAATTATTTAGCTGTTCAGGGAGTTAAAAAAATAAATTAAATTAATCCCTGTCATTGAATTAATCCCATTGGGGTAGTAGTATTATTTTTCTTTGTGACATGAAATAGAAAGTACTCATTATAGACACCTGATGTTACTGTCTTGGGCTGCCACATCAGTGTCACTGGTAATCTCATTTTAAGAGGATGGATCTACTGTAAAAGAGAAGTAAGTGCTTCAAGTTCTCCCGAGTTACTGAATTTCTACTATGACTGCATCTATAGATGAAAAGCAATAAAAAAAAATAATAACCCACTGAGAAAAGTCATACTATTGGCATGACATCAAATAGCACAGAATATTCATCAGAAAGCTGTGCACTATTTTGAATTCTACATCTGTATTGGTACATTATATGAATACAAATCTTGGTTTCCTACAACTAATGCTTCATTTTCCATCACTGTGAGTTTACATGTTAGATAGCACCGTAACATTGAAGACTTACAAATTAAGAATAACAACACTTATAGAAGAGCATTTTCAACAAATTGTTTTAAAAGTTTTTGTTGAGTACATCTTTGTAATTTGTACTAGTTATAATATTATTTTGTTAACTCTTCAAATATACATCTACAGCCTGAATTGTGAAAACTTTCTATAAAGTTACAGAAACTTAGGCTTATTAGGAAACCTCACTAAAATGGAGTTGGAAGGCCAGAAGAGGGACTTCTCACACTTGTATGGGAAAATCAACTTCTATCAACTTGCTCATGGTATTTAAGTAAAGCTGACTGCACCCCATTCTCACCCCCCAAATCTAGTTGTGGAATTGCTAACAGGACTAAAGCAAATTAGTACTGTCTGTTACTTTGTCATGTAATTGATTCAGTGAAGGACACATGACACAAGTCAAGTAAATAATCTAAATCTGGGGTTTGTCTTTGATCAAGAAAATGGGTGTGCTGTTTCCCACTGTAAATAAATCTGGACAGGCATAGCCCAGGAAACTGCTGGTGGTGCTCTTGAGACTACACTACACCTTAGGGTAAAAATACCTAAGGATGGAGGTGACACAAAGGAAATGAAAACAAGGAACCGCGGGTGACGAGCAACTTCTATTCAGAAACTCAAACACCAAATCAAGGTTTATCTGACCCCTTAATTATTTAGCTGTTCAGGGAGTTAAAAAAATAAATTAAATTAATCCCTGTCATTGAATTAATCCCATTGGGGTAGTAGTATTATTTTTCTTTGTGACATGAAATAGAAAGTACTCATTATAGACACCTGATGTTACTGTCTTGGGCTGCCACATCAGTGTCACTGGTAATCTCATTTTAAGAGGATGGATCTACTGTAAAAGAGAAGTAAGTGCTTCAAGTTCTCCCGAGTTACTGAATTTCTACTATGACTGCATCTATAGATGAAAAGCAATAAAAAAAAATAATAACCCACTGAGAAAAGTCATACTATTGGCATGACATCAAATAGCACAGAATATTCATCAGAAAGCTGTGCACTATTTTGAATTCTACATCTGTATTGGTACATTATATGAATACAAATCTTGGTTTCCTACAACTAATGCTTCATTTTCCATCACTGTGAGTTTACATGTTAGATAGCACCGTAACATTGAAGACTTACAAATTAAGAATAACAACACTTATAGAAGAGCATTTTCAACAAATTGTTTTAAAAGTTTTTGTTGAGTACATCTTTGTAATTTGTACTAGTTATAATATTATTTTGTTAACTCTTCAAATATACATCTACAGCCTGAATTGTGAAAACTTTCTATAAAGTTACAGAAACTTAGGCTTATTAGGAAACCTCACTAAAATGGAGTTGGAAGGCCAGAAGAGGGACTTCTCACACTTGTATGCCTAGAGGTCAATACAGATTCCAACAAAAAGACATGCACCTTGCATCTCTGGCAGGAAGCGACACTAGTTGACTACCACAAGCACAAAAAAGAAAGGTTTTTCTCCTTGTCTGGCAACAGCTCAGCCAAAGAAAGGCTGTCACAACTCAGCCAATGAAAAGTCACTATACTTTGAATTCAATTTTCTCCGATAGAATAGCCCCTCGCAATCTACCTTCTTTATAAAAGAGCTTCCTCTCCTTTGTTTTACCAGACTTACAGATGGTTTGCCTTTGTTTTACCCAACTGCAATTCTTTGCTGCTCACAAATAAACCCATTTTGCTGGTAAAATAACTGGTTGTTTTCTTGTTTCACGGTAACAAAGGTAATATCAAATGCCAATCCCTATCACATTTGCTACAGCTTTTTTCATAGCTGTTTTCAAGCCACCTTCATTAGAGACTTTTGTTTCAGAAAAATATACCTGACCTATTTCTTCAGGCGACAATTTGCAATAACATGCTCAATGAACACTTGTTCATTGAGTTGAATTAAACTATCAGAATTAAAGGTAGTTACATAATATAAAGTATATCCACAAGTCAGATAATTGAAAGAAAATTGTCAATCCTGAAAGCTATATATCAAGAGTAGGAGTCAGTGCTATTCAAGAACTAATGGGGTTATGTCTTGAAAACTTGTCTAGGTCTTGTCCATGAGGTCACAAATATTAATTTCCAAGACAAGCAGGAATGTGTTTGGGATGTTGCCTTGTCTTTTTGCCAATGCCACTATAATTCTGACTCATGGTCAGTGCATGGGAAGTCCAGTCATGTTGATTAATTTCAAAGACTTTTTTTTTTTTTTGGTGGAGTGATGACAGTAGCAGAAACAATGGAAATATTGCTCATCTTTTATCAGGTGGCATTGATTTTTCAGCTATACTCTTGAATTCCCAACTCTGCAACAGAGATAAAGAGAGGATTCAGTATTCTCTTGCTATCATGATGCAAAGAATAAAGTTGTATCAGCAGAAACTAACTTAACATAGAGACAGCCTCAAAACCTGTTAAGTTCTCCCTCAACTACGATGGGAAGAGAGTGAGGAAATTATATACTGAAAGGGGCTTGTATTCACTAATTTTAATGGTTTTGTTCCTTTTACATTTGTGTACTTATTTAATTAGATTAATTTGGGATGACATTAACCAAGAATAGACATTGTCCCAATAGATTTATTTTAGAAGCTCTGCATGTAAAACAATAATTTTCACAAGTTATTTTAATTCAATCTTCACTTAGGAGAGTAAGGGTTAACTCTATAAAGTTTGGCTGTCAAAAAAGATATTAAAACTCATTGATGTAACCTTATATGTAGTTAGTAAGAACTTACAAATGTGTATCTTACAATAAACTAAATGCATATTAAAAGAAAATATATTTTATCTCAACTCACACTTGATCAAGTAAAGGGTAGGATTCCTTTCAATATGTGTTTTTAAAATATACAATAAGTTTTATTTTACCCTTTTTCAGTTAAGAATGTGTTTGAGCTTTTAAATGTCATCAACTAGCCCTCAAGGAGGATGACTTCACTTCCCTACTATGGAACATACTTGGAAGTAGCTATAGTAAACAATATTATGTCCTAATAAAGTAATAATAGTTCTTCCCCAAAGAATACATGACCGTCCTTCCCCTTATTCAGCAAAAATATAAAATGTAAAATAAAAAAAAATAGATATAATCATGCCACTCCAGATTGAATAGGTCATTAGACTGATACATACTTTATTTCACAATTTAAAATGTTTTTGTATTTCTATTTTGGCTAAATAAACAAGAATTTGAATATACAGTTTTTCACATAAGTGCTTGTTAGTTATTTTTTAAATAAACCTGAAGTCTTTTATAAAGAAATATCATCTATTAATATCAATAAAACTACTAATTAAGGAATACAGTACTTCTTTTCTTTGAATTTTTGAATTTTATTTTATTTATTTTTTATACAGCAGGTTCTTCTTAGTTATCTATTTTATATATATCAGTGTATATATGTCAATCCCCATCTCCCACTTCATCCCACCACCACCCCCACCACCACTTTCCCCCCTTGGTGTCCATAGGAACACATTACTTCTAAATGTAGACCATACAATTAAAAATAAGGATAAATCCTAATTATGCAAACATGGGTTGAACAACTTTAATAAGTAAAACTGGAGAAAGAGATAAAAAGGTAAGTGATTTGTAAATTATAAAGTAGTTGGTATTGAAATAATTTTTAAAACTCTTAGAATATATGTATTTACTACTTTGGTAAATATATTATGAGAAGAGCTTTTAGTCATATGGTAATGAGATTATGTTAGTACTATTCAGTGAGAGAAAAAAGAGAGAAAGGTTTAGAGAGAGAACACCAATGAGAGATACAGCAGCAAAAGAACAATATTGACTTTAAACAATAATAATTAAATGCTAATCTTAGTATGAAACTGACACTTTTCTTTGACACTGGGCAAAAATGTTAGTGAACATGTTGAGATTTGAATACACCTAAAAGGCAGATAATAATAACACCTCAAAGGGGTGCTGTGAGGCTTAATTAATTTCTCCAGAGTACTCTGGACATGAGAAAATGCATATGCAGCATGGGCATTTCATCACTATTATTCCTCCAGGAGTTTTCCTTTGATATTCCCTACGGAGGCTACATGGAAGACTGCCCAGTTACTGAACACCCCGAAGGAGCTACAAATACCTTATTGAACAGTAAAACAAATCAATTAAAAGACAGACCTTTGGAAGAAATCTTAAGTAAATGCAAGTTGGCTACTTGGGGATGAAGGAATGGATCAAATAAATTAACATTATAATTTACAGTTTAAGAGAAAGAGAAAATAATGTATGTATATAAGCTAAAAGTCCTGAAAGAATAGAAGGGAGGAAAAGAGGAGACAGACAAGAAAGAGAAAGAAACTATATATATATATATATTTATTTATTTATTTATTTATTTATTTATTTATTTATTTATAAAATATACATATATAATATATCTTATATACATATATAATATATCTTAAGATGAAGAAAAGAAAAGGAAGTAAAGGGGGTTAATTATGAGGGGGACAGAAGGTAGATGGAGTGGGTATGGGTTAAGGTCATGTTAAATACTAGTAAATTGGCAAAAAATAATTCAGATGGTCATGAAATTTTAAAGTGTTTGGAAAGCTGTTATGTCTTCAAAATTAAAAAAAAAGATTTCTGCAGCAGAATTGAAATTGCTATTCAGAAATCAAATGATTTAGTGAGTTATTTGATCAAAGAAATGATAGACCATTAGTTCTTCTAGTCAGGGCTGAATTCACAAAGTTTTTGTGATGATTTATTGAAAATATTTCCATGTAAAACACTTGGAAGGATGTTTAACAAATAGAAAGTGCTCAAAAAACGTTTTAAGAATTACCATTACTCAAATTATAATGAATACACAAGTTAAAGTTGCACTGATTTCTTACTATGTCTTTTTTTCTCTTTGAAATTAAATATTTTATGGTTAAATTATTAACTCAGAAGGTTTGATACTTTAAGAACAATCGCAAGTCATGGTTTGAGTGATACTGAATTTTTCTAAATGATTTTCAAACTTGGAAGAGATCTTCCTCTCAAAATCAGTTTAATATGTGAATATTGTTTGTTCCAGAGGAAGTAGCTAACTATTTTAAAATATGAGTAGCAGAAAATAATTCACTCACCAGATATTTGGCAAACAACTACTTTGTACCAGCCCTTTGTGATATAATATTCCAGGAATAAAGATTAGAAGTTGATCTAAAGAAGTTTACCATGTAGTGAAGAGAATTCAGATACATAAATATTTTAATAAAATTAGAACTGATAAGTGCTAAACAAGAATAAATGCCAAATGACATGAAATTCTTGAGGATATAGTTATATTTGCAATGATAATTCATAAGAGAAAACATTTTTAATAAAGTACTTCCCTGTGTTATATTCATCCCTCTGTACTCTTTACAGCTTCCAAGGAAAAGGCTGTACTGTGAAAGGTCCCTGAATTTAGAAGGAAGGAAGAGTTCATTGGACAGTCCTCTTTTTGTGTCTTGTTTTGAAAGTCCCTCTGGTGGTGGCAGAGAACATACATAAATTTAAAAAAAAAATTGTTTTCTGGGACAAAAGTGTCTAACTCTGAGAGAAATCCTTGAGTAAAAAAATAAAAATAAAAACACTTTCTATTAAAACATCCCAATTACTCTACAAATCTGGCTTGTCCTATTTACAGTTAAATATGAGCTGTATTAGATAATGCTTATTATCTAAGTCTGCTGATAAATAAAACAAACACATCTACAGAAAATCCTAGAAAAGTCAGAAAAGCACAATGTGAGTGGAGGAGAAAATTAGGTGTAAATTTGGCTTTTCTTGCCCCCAACAATCCAGGAAACAAACAACGTGAGTATATTAAATCCCAATGGGAGGTTCTGATCTTGCTAATAATGAAAAAAATTTTGGATCAGAGTTTCCTATATAAGTGTTAATTGGAAGTATTCTGTATTCATATCTCAGATAGCCATTTATCTTAATTTTCACTGACAAATATTTTACAATTTTATGTTCCAGTGTTGTGTGCTAGACTAAATACAAAGATAAATAAAGAGACAATTCTTGCTGCCAAGCAGCTTATAGTCCAGGTGAAACAGAGAACATGTAAACCAATACTTGTAACCTTCAGGTTGCTAAAAGGTGCTCAGAACTTAAGGTCAGCTTTCTCCTTGAATGAGAGGTCTAGGTCTATTGAGTCAATGTCATTTTAGGAAAATATATGTTTCAGGCACAGCCACTCTAATATTGATCACTGTCATACTCTCACTCACCTCGTGGAGAAATCTGCCAAGAATAACAATACTTTTTGCTGTTTTTATTGATTTATCATCTAGCTTTGACTCCTTGGGCAGGAATTAGTTGTGGGTTAAGATGTGTGACTTTAACACAAATCCTCATCCATGCAGTATCAAAATCTAAAATTTTAAATTATATACATTAGGAACCAAGGTACACAGGAAACTGAGACCATATCTCAATTTTCAATTTTATGAAAATAGACTGTGTTCAAGTCCTCGTCTCTTTAAATTATACTTTAGTAGCTAATTCATGTTTGGAAGCCTACCAGCTAGCATAATATTGGCATGTAAGTATACAATATATGTAGAATAGATGAATAAATGGTCTCATTGCTTTTGGATGAGTTAAACGCCAACCCCTTGTCACTGACAGATTTCCCTTAGGCCCTCAACATTTTTTCCCCATATTTCTACAAATGTTTTTTTACACTGCTAACAGAATTAGCTTTCTTCATAAATGTTTTTTGTTAAATCCTGGTAACTCTTAGTTAAAACCCCTTCCTGTGTTTTCTAGGTCCATTCACACTCTGACCTATCTGCCTAAGAGGCCCACACCATGGGTTCCTGGCATTCTAGTCACACGTGCCTGCTTGCAGCCTCCTGAACACCACATTCTCTGTGCTTCTGTGTCCTTATGAGAACTCCCCTCAGCTTGCAGTATAATTTCTCCATTTCTCTGCTTGGTAAATGTACTCAACGCTTCAGGATTCCACTGGTCTATGAACTCTGTGAAGATCTGCCTATTTGGTGTTCTTTGATTTTCTTCTCTTTGCTGTTCTATAGAGTTATGGTTAACTCTATAATATTGTTAATTCAACATTGTGTATTTATCTCCCCTGGTGGACTATGAGATAGAAACTGTACTGTCTTATAGTTTATATTTCTAGTGTAGTGCTTGACTACAGTAAACTCTATTGAATAAGCAAATGAATAAATGAATGAGTATATTTTTGTCAGTGAAGAATGGAAGGAAATCCCTGGACCCATGCCAGCAACTAGTTCCCTGACAGAAATTAGAGGTTTTTCATCTAACAGGCTCATAGAAGTAGCTGAATCACTTTTGCAAAAATTTACTTTCACATTTTAATTGTTTTCTCTTTAAGATGTTTTGCAAATACTTTAATTTTGTTAAATATTTACCTCTTGTGCTCACTTTTAGAAAGGTTAAGGTAAGCATCAATGGCACTAAAAATCTAGGGGAGAGATAAGACTTGAAGTAAGGCAGAAATAATTAATTGGATGAACCACTGGGCAGCTTTCTGTATCTAGCACAATTTGCTTGAAGGGAAGGCATATGCAAATGTACGTACAAGAAAACACTGCATATAAAAGGGCATATTATTTCTGGAAACTTCTGAGAACATGACAGGACACTAAATTTAGTAATAGGTGGAGAAGCAAGCATTTAATTAGCACCATATATGACATACTCCCTCTCTGGAAGATTTTTGGAATTACCTGAACTAGAGCTTCATCTCTTTAAGGCTTTAGTCTTTTGTTAAAAACGCTGAAGCTTTTCAGAGGTAATATATGGATTACTTATTGGTGTTTGACACTTGAGATGAGATCAGGCGTGTTCAGGGTGCCATGGCCATAGACAAGTGCTGGACACTTTAAAGTGATCCATAGCTAAAGGCAGATTTTCTTGAAAGGTAAAGGATAGAACTTGGCACAGAAATTTTAAAGGGAAAAGTGCTATAACAGGTTAACATAAGTCCTGGCTTGCCCTGGACAGTTTCAGTTTATGCCTCTGGTGTCACTGTTGTTATTAATAGCATCCCATATCATTCTCAGAAGTGCCTTGGTTTGAACAATAAACTATACTGTCACCTCAACAATGAGGAAAAAGAAAAATGGGAGTGATGAGATACATAATAAAGCTGCTGGATGTGCCAAAACCAAATATAGACTTTATAACCAGTGACCCTGATTCCTTAGGACTAATTCCTACTATTCTAAAGGAAGCTTTAGCTGCATATCTCATTTATGCAGTTAAGGAATATGATACAATGAAGAAAAACCTTTCTTGCCCTTTTCCAAGTAGTGAGTTTATGAATCCATTACTATAGCTTATATTTCCACCCATGAAGATCTTTATTGCAGATTAAAACATTTAGTGTCTGAAGTAGATTATTTATTAATGTAAATTATTGTGTAAACTCATCTCCTATTCTTAGAACTATGATTGCATTCTGATGATACTTTGATTGATAGCTAGATGAAAAATAGTCTTGATCAGTAATGAACATGTAAGTGTACAGTGATATAACCTGACCTTGGTTTATAAATTGTGGCATCACTGCTGCAGATGAATGTTGGGGGAAGGGGAGATTAGTCCAGGGTTCCATAAGTGCTTACGTCAGTCTGGCATTTTTGAAGTAGAAAGTCTACTAATATTTAAAATGACTAACCATCCATTTTACACATTTGAAGTTTGCATCTCAAAGACTGATTAAATAATCCTTCCAAGCAGTGGATCAAAAGATGCAGATGTTTGCATCCAATTATTCAGAGTAGTCCTTGGTATGTAAGTGTTCAGTAAAAATCTTCACATAACAAAGCAATACCCATAATACAAAATTATTCACCAATGAGCTGACCACTTATATAATTATTATTATGCAAAAATTCCAATAATTTAACACTAGTGAAAAGCTTCTTTAGTGCAAAATTTTTGGAAAGTAAATTTTGCAAGTCTTGCAAAATAATGATAACATAGTAGGTACTTCAGAAGAGACATATTTAAATTTCAAAGTTTTGAGAGGCCCTTGAGAAAGGTGGGAAACCGTTAAATAGTTTTTCTCAAAAATGGCTCTCATTGTGATCACATTGTGCAAGTCAAATGTGAAATGAAGCATATTTTATTGCACTTAATATTATTTTTCAAAAAAAATGTCCAAAAGAACAAGCCAGCATTTGACTCATTCTTTGTGTATTTTAGCAATTCCACTTCTGAGTATCTATCCAACAGAATTCTAATCAGGATCTTTAAGAGATATATGCATTCCCATGTTCATTGCAGCATTATTCACAATAGTCAAGATATGGAATCAACCATAAATGTCCATTAATGGATTCATGGATAAAGAAAATGTGGTATATACATACAATGGAATAAAAAAGAAGAAAATCCTGCTATATATGACATCCTGGATGAACTTTTAGAACATTTTGCTAAGTGAAATAAGCCAGTCTCAGGACAAACAGGATATGATTCCACTTATATGAGGCATCTGAAATAAGCTTATAGAAGCAGAAAGTAGCATGGTGGCTGCCAGGGCTGGGGTGGGGATGGGGGATGGTAAGTTGCTGTTCAACAGGTTTAAAGATTCAGTTATGCAAGATGAGTAAGTTCTAGAGATCTGCTGTGCAACACTGTGCTTATAGTTAACAGTGCTGGACACTTAAATTTTTGTCAAGAGTACATCTCATGTTATCTGTGTATAATTTTTTAAAAAGTAGGCAAAAAAAGATTAGTTGAGTAATTCAGGCAATTAAGGTAGAGTACCCAAGTTGTAATGGGTTGAGGAATGAATAGAAATGAAAATGAAAGAAGCCGGTGAAAATTTTTAAAGATACTTTTGAAATAAGAGAAAACTGATGAAGGGTGATCTCATAGGAAATGAAGAACAATGGAATCAACAGGCTTGACAAAAACAGGAAAAATTTCCTCTGAGATAGTGGGAAAAAAAGACCTTTAAGATGACATATGTTTCTGTTTTCAAGAGGCTCAGGTATAAGACATTGTGTTACCACTTAATTTCTTATCTTTACCCCATCCATACCCGTCTGCCACAACCCAAACGCATATACACTAAAGCTGATATAGAGTTGATTGAAGAGGACTCAGATTTCTAGTAAAATTCTTTTAAAATTATAAAATAGTGTAGTAACACTTTCATATTGAAATTATTTTTGCATAGGCGTATAATGCAACATTTCATTATTACTGCCTCCTTTTCCGTTATCCCCAGAGTCCAAAAATGTTTGACAGGTTATTCTTGATGCAAATAGGATATACACAAAATACATCTGTTCAGGAAATCTATGTTTAAGTTACTTGATTAGAGTTTACTCCTAATGCCAGGTAGAAAGTTTTAAGGCTTTTTTCTTCCCATGAAAGGGCAGTCTGTACAATGGGTTGAAAGTACAGTTTGGATATTGTATTTTAAGAAATAGATATTTTTTCTTGCGTATCACTTAACTGTGTAACACTTCAGAGATTTAACAGATGAGAAAAGGTATTTACTAACTGGTACAAAGACAATGGTTTGATTTTACTATACCCAAGTTCAGGGAATAGAAACATGATCCATATTTTACTCTTGAGGAGTTAAAAAAAATGTGTATATCCTCTAGCTATACTAGATCATAGAGTAACATTAATAGCACTAACTGGTATTTTATTACCATTTTCCCTCCTCATACATAACAGATTCAATAGCAAGAAAATGAAGATGAAGGTTAACTACTTATGAAGATTGCATAGTTTTCCTGCAGAGAATGTGAACAGCCTGGCCTGCTTAGTGGATGTGTAACCTGTGCAATCACACTGGGTCCCACTCTCAGAAAAGCCTCACTTTGGGTTTAATGCTTTTTTTCTTTTCTGCCATTTTGAAATTCTTAATTATTTTGAACAATAGATCCAACATTTTCATTTTGCACTGGGCCTGGCAAAACATGCACCTGGTGCTATTGGACATAAAGGCATATTTAGTACATATTCATATAAGTGCCTGTGCGTGCACGTGTACATATACCTGTGTGTGAGTGCTTATGTGTACATGTGGTTGGAAAAAAGAATAAAAGCTATGCTGAAAATAACGGCAAACCAAATCTTAATAAACAAAAGCAAATAAGCTTTCAGTAGAAAACAGTTTAAAAGTTCTTCATATTGTTAAGGATATGGCAAAGTTATTAAAGCTTAAACTCTCTCAGAAAAAAAAAAAACATAGTGACAATTATTTTCAAAGGAGGAGAGCTGGATATAGAATTTCTTAATGACTAGTTTTAATTCATACAAAGATTACTTCAGTCTTAGTGAAGAATCACTGTGATTTCTAAAAAAAGCTATGTATTGAGTCACTTTTCAATAAGGAAACAAAGTAATAACATCTCAATCACTGGGATTAATATTTCTTTGTGACTGTGTATATATACAGAAAAACTTCAAAGAATCCTTTTGGAAATATCAGAATGGATATTTTAATTTTTTGTGAAAATTTAGTTAAACTGCAGTGACATCTCTCCCATATACAATTTTAAATCATTTTGATCCATACCACTTAGTGAGTGTAACTAAAGAGTACATTTTTATAAATAGCAATACCATAAACTGATTCATTTGGAATTATTCCCATGGATTTATATTTAAGAGGCAAAAACTTTTTACTGTAGTAACTAATGTGAGAAATTGATGGATGCGATGCAGTTTAAAACAAAATTTAAAAAATAATATGTATAAGAAGAATATTTATATCGTATCAGTGTATATGATGCTTTCATCCATATTGACTATCTCATTTAATTCTAACAAGCTTCTTTGTCTTTTCCATTTACAGAGGGGAAACTGAAATATGTTTCAGAGAGAAGAAAGGACTTATCAATGCCACCAAACCTATAAATGGTAGTGCCAGAATGCTTTCTGTTATGCCATACAAATAAAACATCATTGCCATTTTCATTGATAAGCTTATCCATGTAGAGAATTTACTGTTAGTAAGTTTAAAATTCAGTTTAAAAATGAAATTAGATTGGATAATAAAAATCTTCTCTTAATGATAACTCACTCCACACATAGAGTGTTTTGGAAGACTGCACCTATGCCATGATTATTTATTTATGTTTTCTGTATTCTAAGCAACAGGCTAGATATTTTTGCATTTATTGTCTGATAGCAAAAATAAACTAATTACTTACATTTTAGAAACCCTAAAGAAATATACTATCTAAATCTCCTCAATTGATTTTTGTCTTATTTTAAAACAAGATTAATATGCTTACATTTTTAGAGTATTTACAAGATTCAAGAGAAGCAACTTGAAGGATGATTAGGTAGAGGAAGGGGAATGAAAAGGTTTTGAAATTAACAATTCCCCCTTTTCAAATATCATGTGGTTTCTTTTTGATTTTTAGAAAAATGTAAAATTGTAAAGGCTCTTTGGTAGTGTGAAACTTCATTTAATATTTAAAATGTACATTGGACTTTAAAAAATGTATTTCTTTATAAGGAAAATAAACTCTTTACCATATGCTTTTTCTCCAGAATACTTGCATTATATAAATAAAAATCACTGTGATAAATATTTGGTTCAATTTTGTATATCTCCTAGAATATGCCAAGTAAAACAATTACCTGACCCTTGTGCCATGATATTTCATTACAAACAAATGATTAAACAAGATAATATAAATAGATATACAAGTAAGCATATATTATATAACTGCTAAGTAAAATCATTTCCTGAAGAGAATCTTAAATATATGAAACGGTCTATTAGGCAATGTTATTATATATAGCAGACTAAATTTATCTTTATGAAAAGATTTTCATCTTAAAGAAGAGAACTAAAAAGAAATGAGCATTTTAAAAGTCTGTTTTCAGGGCTTCCCTGGTGGCGCAGTGGTTAAGAATCTGCCTGCCCATGCAGAGGACACGGGTTTGAGCCCCTGGTCTGGGAAGATCCCACATGCCGCGGAGCAACTAAGCCCGTGAGCCACAACTACTGAGCCTGCGCTCTAGAGCCTGTGAGCTGCAGCTGCTGAGCCTGTGTGCCACAACTACTGAAGCCTGCGTGCCTAGAGCCCACGCTCCACAACAAGAGAAGCCACCACAATGAGAAGCCCGCGTGCCGTGGCGAGGAGTGGCCTCCACTCTCCACAACTGGAGGGAGGCTGCGCGCAGCAACAAGACCCAATGTAGCCAAAAATAAATAAATTTAATAAATTTAAAAAAATAAAATAAAATAAAAAATCTGTTTCAGATGTACTTTTAGAAATTTCAGCATGTTGAACATACTGCAGCAATTTGTCCACACTACAAAGAACTCTGTCTTTGTTATGTTGAAAGACGATTGCTGAAGGAATATCATTGACAGCCTAAACTGAATCTAAGAATTTCTAAAACAGAAGGAAGTTTATGAATATCATCAGTCTTTGAAGAATAATGTTTTACACACAATACATAATCCCATGTCATTTTTGAATATACTAATGCATATATATTATAATAGTACAATTCAAGCTAAGTAATTTATTTCTAACTTTTAACTCATTTCTTTAAGTGAAGAACACTGGAGGATAGTTTCTTATTACTAAAATACAGTGTTTATCATTCAGTAAATACATTCACAAATTTAAAATACCTATCTTGATTCAATTACTGTAATGATAAAAGTCATGACAGTAAGTCATAATTTCACATGGAGAATTAAAAGGGAGAATAGAACTGTCTTTAGTATAGGAATTATGTTTTCATTACTCTGTCCTACTTATTTAGTTGGTTACTTGTTTTTAATTACCAAATAAAATGACTTTGGGCATAGATGATATGATAAAACCTCACAGAATTGGGTGATTTAAAGGGTGAAGAGTAGTCAGCCAAATTAGAATAAAGACACATTTCCAAGTGCAGACAGCATCACAAACACAAGGACAGACACAGGAATGGGTAAGGTGTAGTGCAGGAAACGTATGCAGGCTGGTCTGGCTAGAGAAAATGGTTCAGGGAGCCACACTGAGGAGCCTGGATTTATCCTGGGCACATTATGAAGCTATTCAAGATTTTCAAGCAGGGAAATGACATGGACACATCTCTGATTTAGAAATATAGCTTTGAAAATGGTGTGCATTGGGGGATGAAAGGAGGATGCAGTACATACAGTAGCTGGAGCAAAAGTGAGCACAGCTTTATAAAGCTGACCCTGATCAGCTGTTGCAGAACATATGTGGAACAAATTGATAAATTGTAATATGCCATACATTCCAATTATAATACACAACAATATGTTTATGCACTTTTTTCCCTAAAAGGTAAGATTTGTATAATATTGATTTTGACTTTTTTAATACTATATGATTTATTACAGTTGGCTATGATTTTTTTCAAAATCATCATGGATACTCAGGAATGCTTGGGAAATAAGAACTTTAGCCAACACATTGCTTTCATAGTAATAAACCTTTCTTGAATATGAAATTGTATAATTAATGAAGTTATTATAAAATGAATATGTGTAGATATCCAAATAAAAACTGACTAATGTAAATTCCAGGTTTTCTTTTTGTATTTTGAAGTTGTTTTAATTTTTTACAGACTTCAAATATTTTTATATTCTACTGAGAAACTTCATAGTCCTTAAGAAATACACTAATAATAATTAATAAACAAAATGACTCTAGATAATGTAGGGCATTTATTTTATAACAGATGTTTAAAATGCCTTAATATGACTTCTGAGAACATGCTTAGCTCCTAAATCACAAAAGGAAGATGAGAAAGAAATAAGAACTACAGGAAAATTTTACTAATTTTTTTCTTAATAACCATTTTACTTTTCATAGGGAAAATAAATCAATGTGTGGTGATATGGTCACTTGGTTTTCAGTGTTTATTCCCACAAATTTCTAATTTACCTTTTCAGTGCAGCAGGATCCAGAAAGCTAAAAACTATATTTACCAGGTTCCCTTGCAGCTATAATTCTGTATGCTAATTAAATTATACCAATTATATGTATTGTGAGATATCTGGCAGAAGGAAAATACCAATCTCCTGATGCTTTTCACTGATTTTTTTCTGCTGACAAGTTAAGGCTTTGGAGATGTGTACTGCCCCTCCCCCCACCTCCCAGCATTTTTACAGCAATCACTTTTCAAGCTTTATGGGTGTTGAAAAAGCAACTCCAATGGGAAAAGCTCCCCAGTCTTGGCTATCTGGTCACTCGCTTTAGTTACAGTGGTATGTCTTTGTCCTTAGGGTCTTCAGAGGATGCTGCTTAATTTCCTACCCTCTTGATTGTGGTAGAGCTTATAGTAGCTACCCATGTAGAATTCCAGCACTCATTCCTGGAGAACCATATCCAACCAGCTCCTCCTCCAACCTGTTTCCAGGCATACCTCAGAGATAATGTAGGTTCGTTTCCACCAAATACCACAATAAAGAAAGTCACATTTTTTTTTTTTGCTTCCCAGTGCATATAAAGGTTATGCTTATACTATACTTCAGTCTATTAAATATGCAATAGCATTATGTCTAAAAAATGTACATATTTTAATTAAAAATACTTTATTGCTAAAAAATGCTAACCATAATATTTGCTGGTGGAGGGTCTTGCCTTGATGTTGACGGCTGCTGACAGATCAGAGTGGTGGTTGCTGATGGTTGGAGTGGCTGTGGCCATTTCTTAAAATAAGACAACAATAAAGTTTTCTGCATCGATTGACTCATCTTTTCACCAATGACTTCTCTGTAGCATATGATGCTGTTTGATAGCATTTTGCCCAGAGAACTTCAAAAATGGTGTCACTTCTCTCAAACCCTGCTGCTGCTTTATCAACTAAGTTGAAGTGATATTTTAAATCCATTACTGTCATTTCAATAATCTTCACAGCATCTTTACCAGGAGTAGATTCCATCTCAGGAAAGACTTTCTTTGCTCATCCATAAGAAGCAACTTCTCGTTCATTAAAGCGTACCATGAAATTGGAGCAATTCAGTCCCATCTTCAGGCTCCTCTTCTAATACTAGTTCTCTTGCTATTTTTACCATATCTGCAGTGACTTCTTCCACTGAAGTTCTGAACTCCTTAAAGTACTCCATGAGAGTTGGAATCAACTTATTACAAACTCCTGTTAATGGTGATGTTTTGCTCTTCCCATGAATCACATTTATTTTTCATATTGTAAATATTATATTTCGCTCACACACAAAGTTGTATGAGATATTTACTAGTTTTAATATGTATCCATAGGATTAATACTCATGTGGACTTTAACATGGAAAAGTGCAGAACTAAAGAAATAAGTTGGCTCTCACTCCCTCTTGCGAGAGCACTGGAATCACAACTAACTTCTGAAAAATCATCAACAGAAGACACTGAAACTTACCAAAAAAGATACCCCACATCCAAAGGAGAAACCACAATGAGACGGTAGGACAGGCGCAATCACGATAAAATCAAATCCCATAACTGTTGGGTGGGTGACTCACAAACTGGAGAATACTTATACCACAGAAGTCCACCCACTGGAGTGAAGGTTCTGAGACCCACGTCAGGCTTCCCAACCTGGGAGTCCGGCAATAGGAGGAGGAATTCCTAGAGAATCAGACTTTGAAGACTAGTGGAATTTGATTGCAGGACTTCGACAGAACTGGGGGAAACAAGAGACTCCATTCTTGGAGGGCACACACAAAGTACTGTGCACATTGGGACCCAGGGGAAGGAGCAGTGACCCCATAGAAGACTGAACCAGACCTACCTGCTAGTGTTGGGGGGTCTCCTGCAGAGGCGGGGGGTGGCTGTGTCTCACTGTGAGGATGAGGACACTGGCAGCAGAAGTTCTGGGAAGTACTCCTTGGTATGAGCCCTCCCAGAGTCCACCATTAGCCCCACCAAAGAGGCCAGGTAGGCTCCAGTGCTGGGTCGCCTCAGGCCAAACAATCAACTGGGAGGGAACCCAGCCCCACCCATCAGCAGACAAGTGGATTAAAGTTTTACTGAGCTCTGCTCACCAGAGCAACCACCAGCTCTACCCAACACCCGTCCCTCCCATCAGGAAACTTGCACAAGCCTCTTAGATAGCCTCAACCACAAGAGGACAGACAGCAGAAGCAAGAAGAATTACAATCCTGCAGCCTGTGGAACAAAAACCACATTTACAGAAAGATAGACAAAATGAAAAGGCAGAGGGCTATGTACCAGATGAAGGAACAAGATAAAACCACAGAAAAACAACTAAATGAAGTGGAGATAGGCAACCTTCCAGAAAAAGAATTCAGAATAATGATAGTGAAGATGATCCAGGACCTCGGAAAAAGAATGGAGGCAAAGATCAAAAAGATGCAAGAAATGTTTAACAAAGGTCTAGAAGAATTAAAGAACAAACAGAAATAAACAATACAATAACTAAAATGAAAAATACACGAGAAGGAATCCATAACAGAATAACTGAGGAAGAAGAACAGATAAGTGACCTGGAAGACAGAATGGTGGAATTCACTGATGCAGAACAGAATAAAGAAAAAAGAATGAAAAGAAATGAAAGCAGCCTAAGAGACCTCTGGGACAATGTTAAACAGAACAACATTCGCATTGTAGGGGTCCCAGAAGGAGAAGAGAGAGAGAAAGGACCCAAGAAAATATTTGAAGAGATTATAGTCGAACACTTCCCTAACATGGGAAAGGAAATAGCCACCCAAGTCCAGGAAGCACAGAGAGTCCCATACAGGATAAATCCAAGGAGAAACATGCTAAGGCACATAGTAATCAAATTGGTAAAAATTAAAGACAAAGAAAAATTATTGAAAGCAGCAAGGGAAAAATGACAAATAACATACAAGGGAACTCCCATAAGGTTAAAGCTGATGTCTCAGCAGAAACTCTACAAAGCAGAAGGGAGTGGCATGACATATCTAAAGTGATGAAATGGAAGAACCTACAACCAAGATTACTCTACCTGGCAAAGATCTCATTCAGATTTGATGGAAAACCAAAAGCTTTACAGACAAGCAAAAGCTAAGAGAATTCAGCACCACCAAACCAGCTCTAAAACAAATGCTAAAGGAACTTCTTTAAGTGGGAAAAACAAGAGACGAAAAGGACCCAAAAAAACAAATGCAAAACAATTAAGAAAACGGTAATAGGAACATACATATCGATAATTACCTATTATAAATATATATGCACCCAACAGAGGAGCACATCAATGCATATGGCAACTGCTAACATTTATAAAAGAGGAAATCGACAGTAACACAATAATAGTGGGGGACTTTAACAC
>NC_041228.1:24914506-24915439 GCF_002837175.3 Physeter macrocephalus | reverse complement strand
ATGGTCATAGAAACATACATATCGATAATTACCTTAAATGTGAATGGATTAAATGCTCCAACCAAAAGACACAGGTTTGCTGAATGGATACAAAAAGAAGACCTATATATATGCTGTCTACAAGAGACCCATTTCAGACCTAGGGACACATTCAGACTGAAAGTGAGGGGATGGAAAAAAGATATTCCATGCAAATGGAAATCCAAAGAAAGCTGGAGTAGCAATACTCATATCAGATAAAATAGACTTTAAAATAAAGAATGTTACAAGAGACAAGGAAGGACACTACATAATGATCAAGGTGTCAATCCAAGAAGAAGATATAACAATTATAAATATATATGCACCCAACAGAGGAGCACATCAATGCATATGGCAACTGCTAACATTTATAAAAGAGGAAATCGACAGTAACACAATAATAGTGGGGGACTTTAACACCACACTTACACCAATGGACAGATCATCCGAAACAGAAAATTAATAAGGAAACACAAGCTTTAAATGACACAATAGACCAGATAGATTTAATTGATATTTATAGGACATTCCATGCCAAAAGAGCAGATTACACATTCTTCTCAAGTGCACACAGAATATTCTCCAGGATAGATTATATCTTGGGTCACAAATCAAGGCTCAGTAAATTTAAGAAAACTGAAATCATATCAAGCATCTTTTCTGACTAAAACACTATGAGATTACAAGTCAATTACAGGGAAAAAATATAAAAAACAGAAACACATGGAATCTAAACAATACGTTACTAAATAACCAAGAAATCACTGAAGAAATCAAAGAGGAAATAAAAAAAAAACCTAGAGACGAACGATAATGAAAACACGATGATCCAAAACCTATGGGATGCAGCAAAAGGAGTTCTAAGAGGGAAGTTTACAGTAATATAAGCCTACCTCAAGAAACAAGAAAAAT
>NC_041228.1:24913092-24914336 GCF_002837175.3 Physeter macrocephalus | reverse complement strand
TGCAACAAACAAAAGTCCAGGACCAGATGGCTTCACAGGTGAAATCTATCAATCATTTAGACAAGAGCTAACACCCAGCCTTCTAAACTCTTCCAAAAAATTGCAGAGGAAGGAACAATCCCAAACTCATTCTATGAGGCCACCATCATCCTGATACCAAAACCAGACAAAGATACTACAAAAAAAGAAAATTACAGACCAATATCACTGATGAATATAGATGCAAAAACCCTAAACAAAATACTAGCAAACAGAATCCAACAACACATTAAAAGGATCATACACTATGATCAAGTGGGATTTATCCCCGTGATGCAAGTATTCTTTAGTATACGCAAATAAATCAATGTGATACACCATATTAACAAACTGAAGAAGAAAAACCATACAATTATCTCAATAGATGCAGAAAAAGCTTTTGACAAAATTGAACACGCAATTATGATAAAAGCTCTCCAGAAAGTGGGCATAGAGGGAAACTACCTCAACATAATAAAGGCCATATACGACAAACCCACAGCAAACATCATTCTCAATGGTGAAAAACTGAAAGCATTTCCTCTAAGATCAGGAACAAGACAAGGATGTCCACTCTCACCACTATTATTCAACATAGTTTTGGAAGTCCTAGCCACGGCTATCAGAGAAGAAAAAGAAATAAAAGGAATCCAAATTGGAAAAGGAGAAGTAAAACTGTCACTGTTTGCAGATGACATGATACTATACATAGAGAATCCTAAAGATGCCAGCAGGAAACTACTAGAGCTAATCAATGAATCTGGTAGTCGCAGGACACCAAATTAATGCACAGAAATCTCTTGCATTCCTTTACACTAATGATGAAAAATCTGAAAGAGAAATAAAGGAAACATTCTCATTTACCACCGCAACAAAAAGAATAAAATACCTAGGAATAAACCTACCTAGGGAGACAAAAGACCTGTATGCAGAAAACTATAAGACACTGATGAAAGAAATTAGAGATGATACCAACAGATGGAGAGATATACCATGTTCTTGGATTGGAAGAATCAATATTGTGAAAATGACTATACTACGCAAAGCAAGCTACAGATTCAATGAAATCCCTATAAAATTACCAATGGCATATTTTACAGAACTAGAACAAACAATCTTAAAATTTGTATGGAGACACAAAAGACCCCGAATAGCCAAAGCAGTCTTGAGGGAAAAAAACAGAGCTGGAGGAATCAGACTCCCTGACTTTAGACTATACTACAAGG
>NC_041228.1:24885895-24912654 GCF_002837175.3 Physeter macrocephalus | reverse complement strand
GAAAACATAGGAAGAACACTCTTTGACATAAATCACAGCAAGATCTTTTTTGATCCACCTCCTAGAGTAATGGAAATAAAAACAAAAATAAACAAATGGGACCTAATGAAACTTAAAAGCTTTTGCAAAGCAAAGGAAATTACAAACGAGCAAAAAGACAACCCACAGAAAGGGAGAAAATATTTGCAGGTGAATCAACAGACAAAGGATTAATCTCCAAAATATATAAACAGCTCATGCAGCTCAATATTAAAAAAACACACAACCCAATCCAAAAATGGGCAGAAGACCTAAACAGACATTTCCCCAAAGAAGACATACAGATGGCCAAAAAGCACATGAAAAGCTTCTCAACATCACTAATTATTAGAGAAATGCAAATCAAAACTACAATGAGGTATCACCTCACACCAGTCAGAATGGGCATCATCAGGAAATCTACAAACAACAAATGCTGGAGGGGTGTGGAGAAAAGGGAGCCCTCTTGCACTGTTGGTGGGAATGTAAATTGATACAGCCACTATGGAAAACAGTATGGAAGTTCCTCAGAAAACTAAAAATAGAATTACCATACGACCCAACAATCCCACTACTGGGCATATACCCTGAGAAAACCATAATTCAAAAAGACACATGCACGCCAATGTTCATTCCAGCACTATTTACAATAGCCACGTCATGGAAGCAACGTAAATGCCCATTGACAGATGAATGGATAAAGAAGATGTGGTAAATATATACAATGGAATATTACTCAGCCATAAAAAGGATCGAAATTGTGTCATTTGTAGAGACATGGATGAATCTAGAGACTGTCATACAGAGTGAAGTAAGTCAGAAAGAGAAAAACAAATATCGTATATTAACAGAAATATGTGGAACCTAGAAAAATGGTACAGACGAATCAGTTTGCAAGGCAGAAACTGAGACACAGATCTAGAGAACAAACATATCGACACCAAGTGGGGAAAGCGGCAGGGGTGGTGGGGGTGGTGGTGTGATGAATTGGGTGACTGGGATTGACATGTATACACGGATGTGTATAAAATGTATGACTAATAAGAATCTGCTGTATAAAAAAATAAATAAAATAAAATTCAAGGGAAAAAAAAAGTCTATCTGAAAACAAAAGCACACATTTCTTAGGATTTAAAAATTTTGCACATAATAAGGTTGCACAGAAATTACTGGCTGTTTTTATAAACAGAATGAGGTATTCGTCAATCTCTAAAGATGAGTGCAAACAGGAAAAAACATACACACACAAAAATACATAAATCCGTACTAAAACCTAGAGCACCAACAATTAAGAAAGAAATGTGAAAAAATGTGTAAAACAGCTATGATTTCACCACTACAAAATTATTAGCCAGGGATGAAATCATTAGCCACTTAACAATCTCTTGGCAATATTAAGTTTTCAACTTTCTTTCAGTCTAAATGTCTATGAGCAATACAATCACTTCCTTTACTCCAATTTTTCTGCGTGGTTCTGTGGTAAATATTCAACCATACGTTTTTGAAGCTTTCAGTAGAAATTAATCAAGATACTGCTTGCTATCCTTTGCTGAACAACTCAATTATACAGTTTCATATACATTTTGCAACCCAAGTCAGAGATGCTACAGAGCATGCAATTTTAAATTAGCAAAGGTTTCACTCCAAAAAAAGCATTCAAGTTCACACAATTTAGATCTACAATAACTTTTAAAATCTAACCTTTAAATATTTATCAGGCAAACTCATTCTTTCCTTGGTAATAAAACTGGCCATGTTAATAAGCCCAAGGGCAGGTAGAGAAAAAAAGACAAGGCAGAATTATAATCTTTTCTTAAAGAACCTTGCCTAATCAGGGAATTTAATAATTAGCTATTTCTCTACTAACTGAATGTTGCTGAATTTGTCAAAAACAATTTAAATATACTTAATAGCTATGTCAAGTTAAGTGAAATCATGCATTTGTCAAAATAGTTCACAAAAAATTCGTTCTGCGTCAAAGATATTGAAGAAGAGTCAACTAGTTGGGTTTAATGAGAACAGAAAAAGGACGAACTACTGTCTTGAACAGTCAGTGTATGTAGTTACCATATTTCCTCTTCATTGAGTGGCAGTCCTACAGTGCTTGCTAGATCCATGGAATCTATTTTCAGTCTGTACTGTATGTCAATTTGTGGTGGTGTCAAAACCACTAAAAGAAAACATTTTCTCCATATCTTCAAGCATGTCATCAAACAACCCACCTCCAAAAGAAAACTCCTGGAAATGGTGCCTTAGCCTACTGGAACCATCCTGGCGTGTCTGGAAGTGATCTGCAAAACGCTTCTTGGACCGAGTGTTTTGGTTTTGACCAAAAAAACCAAAGTCTTCAAATAAGTCATCAAAATTGAAGTTAAATGACTGCTCAGAAGGACTTCCACTAGCTCTTTGTCCTTTACCATTAGTAAAAGCACTATGTCCAAGTGTATCATATTCTTTTCGTCTATTAGCATATGAGAGTGTTTCATATGCTTCTTCAATCTCTCTGAATTTTGCTTCAGCATCAGGTCTCTTATTTTTATCAGGATGGCACTTCATGGCCAACTTGTGAAAGGTCTTCTTGATTTGGCACTCTGATGCTGACTTTGGCACACCTAAGATACCATAGTAACTTTCTGAGGCCAAAATTAATCCGGTTACCATTAAAATGCAGGTTTCAAAGGCGAAAACTGACCGGGGAGTATTCATTTCTAATATCCTGACCCTGGCACCCTACGTGCACGTGGCAAACTGTTGTTGCTTCTCAGCCTGGCGTCACTTCCGGCCCCAACCCCTGAAACTGCAGCGCTGAAGTCCACAAATGTTTTTAATGGCATCTAGAATGATGAATCCTTTCCAGAAGGTTTTCAATTTACTTTCCCCAGATCCATCAGATGAATCACTACCTATGGCAGTTATAGCCTTTTCAAATGTATTTCTTAAATAATAAGACTTGAAAGTCAAAATTACTCCTTGATCCATGGGCTGCAGAATGGATGTTGTGTTAGCAGACATGAAAACTATATTCATCTTGTTGTACACCTCCATCAGAGCTCTTGGGTGACCAGGTCCATTGCCAATGAATAGTAGTATTTTTAAACGAACTTTTTTTTTTTTTTTTTTTTTTTTCCTGAGCAGTAGGTCTCAACAGAGGGATGAAAATATTCAGCAAACCATGTTGTAAGCAGATGTGCTATTTTAAGGCTCTGTCGTTCCATTCATAGAGCACATGCTGAGTAGATTTAGCATAATTCTTAAGAGCCCTGGGATTTTCAGAATGGTAAATCAGCACTGGCTTTAAGTCACCAGCTGCATTTACCCCTAACAAGAGCGTCAGCCTGTCCTTTGAAGCTTTGAAGCCAGGCGTTGACTTCTCCACTCTAGCTATGAAAGTCATAGACAGCATCTTCTTCCAATATAAGGCTGTTTTGTCTGTACTGAAAATCTGTTATTTAGTGTAGCCACCTTCATTGATTATCTTAGATAGATCTTCTAAATAACCTGCTGCAGCTTCTGCATCAGCACTTGCTGCTTCACCTTGCACTTTTATGTTACGGAGAGGGCTTCTTTCCATAAACCTCATGAACAGCCTCTGTTAACTTCAAACTTTTCTTCTGCAGCTTCTTTACCTCTCTCAGCCTTCACAGACTTGAAGAAAGTTAGGGTCCTGTTCTGGATTAGGCTTTGGCTTAAGAGAATGTTGTGACTGGTTTGAACTTTTCTCCAGAGCACTAAAACCTGCTCCATCACCAGCAATAAGGCTGTTTCACTTTCCTTATCATTTGGGTGTTCACTGGAGTAACACTTTTAACTATCTTCTAGAACCTTTCCTTTGCATTCACAACTTGGCTAACTGGTACAAGAAGGCCTAGCTTTTGGCCTGTTGCAGCCTTCTATATGCCTTCTCAGTAAGCTTAATCAATTCTAGCTTTTGATTTAAAATGAGAGACTGTGACTCTTCCTTTCATGTTAACACTTAAAGGCCATTGCAGGGTTATTAGTTGGCCTAATTTCAATATTTTGCTCTCAAGGGTCTATAATTTGTATGCATGTATACTTTTTTATCTTCTTTTCCTAAGTCAGTTGCCTAAAAATTTAATCATTTGTTCTCTTACCTTTTAAACTTCTTGTTTTAGCAATTCAGCTTCCATCCTCAATTTAGCAGTGAAGTCTATGATAAATGAATAAATCCACAAGTGCATTTCGCACAGTTTTTTAAACATTTTTTCCATAACGCAACTAAAAGCAGTGCTCTTTGACAACAGTCACATTTTTGATCATATACATATCAATCAATAATATATAATAATAAAATAATACTTATTTTTTCTCAAGAATTACGCTATGTGTTTTATATGTATTACCTCATTACCTATGAAATAAATCTTATATGTTACCCAGTGTTAAAGCTGAAAAAAAATTGAGGTTTATGTTGATCTTTTCCAAGATCACACAGCTAGTAGAGTTGAATCAAGAATTAGGATGTTTATTGCCACGTAGCCCATGCTTTCAAGCAAAACTACTGGCCTTGACTACACTGCCCCTTTTAATGTGTTACATAAAGTAACTCAATTTTCTGTTCTTTGTAGTAATATTTTATAAATAAATAGGAATTAAATGACAAAACATGTTCAATCTTCTTTGTTAATGGTAAGTATTGCAATTAAAATAAAATATATTAGCTTCATAAGAGAATAGAAAAAGAATGCTGTCCCTTTAGGAGCAAAGTATTTCCAACTGTTTACCATTTTAAGGAAAATAATTAAATATTCAATAGGCTGAATGCTATTAGATGAAAGATTGAATATTCCTTTGCGATCTAAATTCTAAGTGTGGCCAGAGGCACTGTGAACAGTTTAAAGAATAAAGTCTCTAGCCTGAGTAACTGAAATGTGCTTCTTACAATTCAGGAGAGACAAATACACATCAGAACTGATATGCTTATCAAATATAACTTCACTAGGTCATAATGATGAAGAATGAAGAGCGACAGAAATTTCAGGCTTCTGGATTTTTCTCCTGGAAAAATCCTATTTTCCTGGATGAAATTATATTTTAGGACAATACATAAAAAGAAAAAAAGATAAAAATCTGTGGCATATGGAGTCAGATAATGTTTTAATTTATGGTTTATTAAATGTATACAACTATTTTACAAGCATGTATCTAACTTCCAACGGAAAAGCTGAATAGTAGCTAACTGCAGAGACAAGTTCACTTTCACTGGTATTAAATTAATTTAATTATCTTCTCTCGATTAAATAGACAAGCAGAATTCCAAAAATTTATTTCTCAGTTGTCAGGTCCAAGAACAAATTCTTAGACTCGTTTTATAATTTCATCAGATAAAATCTTGAATGTTAATCCTGGATATCCCCATTCAACTCCACCTTTTTAAAGAAAAGGAAATTAAGATCCAGACTATTGAGTTTGCCAGGAAATTATTCATTCAATTAGTATTTATTGACTACCTATTATAAGTAAGTTAGACACTCTTACGTGTTACGAGACAAATTCCCAGCCCCTGTTGAACATAATTTCTAATGGATGACATCTGGATTCATGGCAGAACTGAGGTAGACTACAACTTTACACTCTTTTTACTAAAAAGAAATGGAAAAAATTCCTTTGAAATAGCTGGAAGTTTGCTTTGAAAAAAGTTAGAATTTTAAAGTTAATCATTAAGAAAACAATAAATTAACTGAATAGTGTAAAATATTTTATTAAAATGTACGGGGTTTCAAACTGAAACCCAACAATACATTCTGGATGGGCTTTTGATAAGTCATGATTTTTATTTATCACACAGTTGTTAGCAAAATGTTTAAAATGAATTGTTTTATTATTTATATTTTAAGCAAAATTGCCTTTTTCTTCTAATTTGCAGATAAAAACAACATAAATATGCTACAATAAAGCAACCAGAACAGAATTAAATATATGTTGGAAATTGTGAATTGAAGGGCATATCTGTTTCCACTATCAATTTTTGTAAGATGGATAAGAATTAGTTATATTACCATGCCATCTAAACTGAAGAGCAATACAAATATCATGTTGGATACAGAGGAGGGTATAATATACAATCCTCTTTGAGGTTGATTCTGCAGAAATTTATTGCAAATAAAAAAAGAGATTAAAAAAAATTAACCTCAATCCAAAGTCTGTACTAGAAACTGGTGGCCCTCACTCTCCTCCACTTCTTTTCCCTTGGATAAAGGTCCTAAAGATTTTTGGAAGAAATAGTAAAAATAACAACAAGAGACTCTTTAGAAGTTAGAATTAGTTTGGGGGACAAAAGAAACACACTAGTACTAATTTTATTCAATAAATAAATATTATTGTGTAGCACTGTAGCCTACGTGGTAGTGGGACAGCAATATGCCTCAGTAGCTAAAACTGAGGAGGTGGGGAGCGGGTACTGAGTGGCTTTATATATGAAGTTTCATGTTGTCTTTGATTCAAACATGAGAATGGATGGTCTATTTGCGGCTCTATTAAAAACTCAGTCCTTGCCAAGAATTTTCTTTTTACCAAAAGAAGACTAAAATCTTTCTCTGATAGCCACAGAGAAGTACTATAGAATGTTACACAAAGATTAGAATATACTCAGGGCAGAGGGTTAACTAATAAGTTACTGTGCATCAAAAACAGAAAGGAATGAAAATACCCAGCGATAATTATTCATAAACAATTTACAAGTATGTTGAATGAAAATAACCTCCTGAGAGTACAATTCATAAAGAGGACACTAAAAATGAGCTTTCTGCAAGCACACGAGGAGGTACACAGAGGATGGTCTATGTTACAAAAACAAAACGAAATCCAGTCATGGCACAAGACAGCCTTATATGATGTTGAAAAGGGAATGTGTAGTTGTTAAGTTTGCCAGAAATCATAATAAAAAGAAAAATAATTACCTTCTGAGTACCTAATTTTTTGATTATTTTTCAATTCTATAATTTTATTGACTATCATGTAAGACATGATTCTTGGTGCTGGGAATAACAAATCAAAAAGACTGAAATCCCTGCTTTATATATTCACATGGGAGGAGAAAGTTTATACACAAATAAGTGAAACATAATTTCTTGATGGTAATAAGTTCTGTGAAGTAAAACAATGTAGGAAATGAGAGAGCATAGGTGTTTTGTTTATGACAGTAAAATTTTTAACAGTGAGAGTACATGAAATATAAGCATATATGCAGGTTGAGAGAAGAGTAAGTATAAATCCTTAAGGTATGTAGGTGCTTGGCATATTCATGTAACAATAAAAAGGTCACTGTGGCTGAAATAGAATGATCCAAGGGTAGCGTAGAATGAGATGAGGTAAGAGAGCCAATGACAGGGTTTACATGCTATTGTGTTAAGCAACGTGATTTTTTTCTATTGCAAAAGCAAGTTTTTTTAAAAAAAAGTTCTATTCACAGAAGACCAATAAAAGTAGTTCTTATTGTTTAAAAAGAAAAGATTATTCTCATGTTTACTAAAAATGTTCTATCTTTCTGAAAGCATACACAAAATATGCATGTAACCTGTCTCTCCATTCTTATTTAAAAACTCTAGTATTCTGGATAAAAATTACTGACTTGAAATATAAGCCCATCAATTAAGTCTCTTAATCTGTGTATGAGGTGTCAAGATATTTACATGTAATTTTAATTTTCTTTTCTACTTGCAAATGTTCTTTGGCTTTTATTTTTTAATTATAAAATATCTATTCAAAATATTATATTCCTCCAAACTAAGTGGTTTCTTTTCTTTTCTTTTTTCCAGTCAAAAGGAAATCTTGCTTCAAATCACAATCATTTGTAACCTATGGGCAGTAATGATGTGGGTCTATATTCTCCTGGATAATTATTTCACATCTTCTGCTACTGGCCTTACAAAGTCACAAGTTGGTCACCTTATTTCCTACTTCACTGAGAAATCCAAATCACTCAAAAAGAAAATTTTACAGACTCTCATCATTCTATTTACCCACCTACCATCTCCTATCCTCTTGAGCACTAGATCATCTATGTTTTCTCCTAATCAAGAACATCATTCCAGCTATTCTTCTTTCTCTACTACATCATAATTTTTTTTCACTCTCTAGTTCATACCCATCAGGGTTCAAAAATGCTAGTGTTTCTCTGAACTTTAAAATAATACTTCTCTTGATTTTGTTTCCCCCACCAACTACTACTCCATTTCTCTAGTCTTTTTTGCAGTCAGTCTTCTGAAATGAACAGTCAATAATCCATGTCTCCAACTCCTCACCTCTTGCTCTCTCTGGAAACCACTCTAATCAACCTCTTCCCCAACAACTCCATAAAAACTGCTGTTGTAATAAACACCAATGTCTTTCGTCGTATAAAATTCAATGATAAATTCTTAGTCCTTCTCTCATTATCTATCATGCAATATAACCCTACTGGTTATACACGCTTCTCTTTGATATACTTTCTTCATTGGCTTTCAAGGCATTGTTCTCTCTCTCTCTCTCTCTTTTTTTTTGTTCCCATTAGGAGGAGACAAAGAAAAGAAAGAGGGTAGGGTAAGTGAGTGATATTCTAATTTTTTTTCCCCAGAGAGTTAATATATATATATAATCTAAAAATATATAAAATAATGGAGGTATACATTTATTTATCTAGAATTGTTGAGGTAACAGCACCCAGAAAACTGAAAATAAAAATAGCTTTAAAATGTTCCCTGTGGGGTAAGAAGGAGAGATTAGTACTCTTTTTATCATAAGCTCATCAGTTCTTAAAACCATATGTACTTATTCCTTGATTTTTTCCTTGATAAAAATGTTTTAAAATAAGTTTTTAAGTACCATATGCAATTAAAAAAACTAAAAATGTCTATACACTTATTTCAGTTGGAAAATGGAGTGGCTAAGATAGATGAGAAGTAAAGCACATTAATTCCATAGTTTTCATTGTTGGTGTCAAAAGTTACTACATAACTGATAAATCAACAAGTAGAGGTGTAGGTTTAGGTATAAAGTTATGGTGGTAAGTGGTATTAAAAATTAAAATATTAAATGAAAAACCTGTTATTTTGGGACAAAGGTTTGGAGGTGAATGGGAGCCACAGATATTGGGTTGGCCAAAATATTCGTTCAGGTTTTTTCCCACATTACGGAAAAACCTGAACGAACTTTTTGGCCAAGCGAATATTTTCTTCTGTTTAATTTTATTTTTTAAATATCTTTACTTTTTAATATAAAAGCATGTATTGCTTTTATAATTAAAATAATTCAGTTTTACAAAGAAAGACTAAGTAAAATTTAAAGTAATACATTTATAGGAGAAATTTATCTCTTTTACTATTTCTGGAAAGGATGAACATAATTGTATTCCAGGGCCATGGTTGATACTTATGCAATGCTGTTAAATAAAGTTGAACTAAATTGGGAAAAAAGGCCTCATTATAAACATGTGAAAAAAAGTGGTGTGCAGAAACAGCTCAAGAGCCTCTATGCACCAGGAATTCTTCCTGAATGTCTAACATCGTTTAAATGATTTTATAAATGACCTGTTAGTGGAAAGAACATGAAGGAAGTATTAGAGGAGATCTATACAGAATGGGAGCAGAGCTAATAAACTGCTGTTAGGAGTTATCGTAGGAAATGCCTATACACGCCTTACACCTTGTCAACTTATGTAATACCAGCAAAGAGTTTGTTCACCCCCAATACATAAGGAGTTTTAAAGACACTGAGACTTAAGAGTTCCACTCACTAGTCCAACTTTCTTTGTGCTTACAAATCATCTAGTTTTTAATTGACTAAATTGCCTTTGTCTGTGGTCCTTATGAAGGAAAAAAAAGTGAACATAAATTGCCAAAACTTATCTTGAAATATTAAAGTAGTTTTGGGAAGAATGGGCCTGTGTGGTTGGAGAAAGGCTGAATAGGAGAACAGTTTGATGAATAATACAAGGTGCACAGGCAGAAAGTACAGCACACTTGATAGAAAGCTGTTGGAAAGTAGGCGAGAGTGATGGGAAGTATACATACTGGTATTTGACAGATTATATGAGCACTGCGGATTCTTTGTTCACTTGGGATAGACACAGTACAAAGTGGTGGAGGGACCTGATTCAAAAAGAAGAAAATTCTGAATGGAGGTCTAAGTCAGGATGTAATCAACTCTAGTCTTCCTCTATCACAGTGAGAGCTATTATATTAGTGGAGATAAAAGTCACTTTAGATCGCCTTTCAAAATACACAAACCTACAGTTTTATCCAAAAGATGGGGAGAAGCTGAGATTTTAGGGATATGAATTATGTTGAGACGAGAAGCTTTCATTTTCCTCAGAGCAGTAATTTCAAGTGTTTGTTAGGAGACAATATAGTAATTACTGTATCAGACAGAGTTCTAATGGGAAAAGAGAAACTTCTCTGTTATTGAGACAAGGATTATTATAGGAAATCAAAAGTTTACAAAACCAGAGAAGAGCCTGGAGAGTGGTAGTCAGGACAGGGAAGCGGCTTCCCGCATTCAGTAAATCAGAAAGTGCAAGAATCACTGGGAATTGCTGGTGACAATCTCAGCTGTGTGTAACCTCAAAGCAGGCAATTTTCAGGGAGAAGGCCATGAAACCTCTGGTAAAACTATATATCTGCCATTTGATGAAGCCCCTGAACCCATCTGCCTGTTGAGGGACAGCAGCTTTTGTTTCTTTTATGCCATAAAGTCTCTTGTGAGTGCCTCCCATTGGAGAAATCAATACTGAACAGGGGAGTCTGCCTTTGAATAGATGAAGACATGTTTACTCTCTCCTCCAAAGGAAAGATGCACTTTCCCAGCAGTTATTCTTAGTTCCCATCACCTAGCTCAGTCACAAAGCCTCTTGACATATTAAAGCCTATATGACAAGGCTAACCACCACCAACATGTCTTATATTAAATTGTAGAGAAATAGAAGAAGAAAGAACAAAAATTGGTCTATACATATGCAAATATGTCCATAACAAAGCAAGGGAGAAAACACTGATAGTTATCCCATTCTTTTTTGTTTCCTGCAATTGTTCACAAAGCCATTTTTGGTGTCTATATTTCTTTCTTCACATGTGTTTCAGCCATGGTGCCCTCAGCCGCCACTTCAGCTGGTCATGATGATATGACCCAAATCTTTATTCTTGAAGTGTCTGAACCATTTATGAACCTGTTGATATCTGCTGTAATTTTTCATTAATTTATTTCTGTGCAAAGTATTCATTGGCAGCCTACAAAATCTACTGGCTTCCATACATACTCCTTCTTGATCCCAATGTACACCAGCAACTCTATCTCCTGTTTATAATCAGGATCAATCATCACAGCCAATACAGTAAATCCTTTATTTGCCTGTTGATGGGTGGTTTAAGAAGCTCAATAGTCAGAGGACAATCTCCGCCACAAGAAAAATGGAATTGTTGCATCCCCTAGTGGACTTCCTTTGTCCTCTTAGGAAGTTAGACCTCAACTAGCAGAGCTCAGAGCTGTGGAGATTAGAAACACATATTTTGTGAGTGATTTCTTAGGTGTAATAGTGAGGGGTACCACTTCACTTTCAACCCTCAGTGTCTAAGACTGTGTTCTGGCTATGTGAAAAGAGGGGTACAGGTTTCCCCCACTATCCAAAAACAAAGCATTCCTATGAAACATTTTGTAAGCCATAGAGAGTAAAGCAAAGAAGCAATTACCTTAGGACACATCTTACTAATAGATGCACAAAATAAATTGAGGTAAAGCATAGATGCAACAGACACAGTTCAAAGCTGTGGCAGCTTGACGCTGAGATGCCGAGTGTAGTTCCCAGGAAAGGAGGTTGGTGGTATCACTCTCACCGCCCAGGGTGCACATTGCCTCTACAACAGCTAACTGAAAAACAATGCTGAATGCCATTTTCACCTTTCACTTCTTTTCGTAAAAGTGAAAAATCCTCTTCAGGTTTCTTTTGGTTAGTGGAAACAGTTACTAACGTAGACCTTTCATGAAAATGAAGTGGCGTGAAGCAAACGTTTGAAAAGTTGGGGTGGTGGTGGTGGTGTGATGAACTGGGAGATTGGGATTGACATGTATACACTGATATGTATAAAATAGATAACTAATAAGAACCTGCTGTATAAAAAATAAAGAAAAGAAAAAGAAAAGTGGGGATACCTGCATAACATATTGGTTACTTGTTCCAAGTCTATACTCAATGCATATTTTAGAACAGCTCATTAAACTTATAAGAGCTGACTCCCAACAGGTGTCTGGACCAGCTGCAGACCTTTCTCTTCTCTGGTATCCAAATAAAACCAATGATAACTTAAAATTATCCTTAGGTGTTCCTATTTTAAAGACTGGATTTTTACCCAAAAGAATAAATCCAGAATAGCAAAATTTCACTGGTAATGTGGACAGGGAAACATTTCTCCATTAAGCAACAATATGGGAGCCCTTTCACTAACTGTTTTAATTCTTCATGGAAGAATGCTCTCTAGAAATAGGAAGTCTACGAAAAATTCCCAAGAACGTAATTTATTTTACCATCTGCTTTGCTTAGAAAACAATCAGGTAATAACATAATTGCCTCGACATCATGTTCTGAGTTGCGCATATGCAACACTGCAATGCAAAATTCCTTTTTTTTTTGAATTGTGGAAAGGATGCCTTGAAGTTTTTTTTTTTTTTTTTTGTGGTATGCGGGCCTCCCTCTGTTGTGGCCTCTCCCGTTGCGGAGCACAGGCTCCGGACGCGCAGGCTCAGCGGCCATGGCTCACGGGCCCAGCCGCTCCGCGGCATGTGGGATCCTCCCGGACCGGGGCACGAACCAGTGTCCCCTGCATCGGCAGGCGGACTCTCAACCACTGCGCCACCAGGGAAGCCCATGCCTTGAAGTTTTTAATTCTATTTTTGATTTTACATTTTGGAAGCATCTTATATTTTGACCCCCACCTATTTATTTCACCTTTTAAATTGTAGCAAATTTTAGTACATTGAAACAATGAATAACAATGTATCGTACTGGTGTACAGAAGGTTTCTTATTGGAGTGTCTCAATGAGTTTTTTTGCTTATTTTTTTTTCCATTAAAGAAAAGATGTTTTACTTGAATTATTAGAGAACGAGAATGACTTGTTACTTCAAGTACCCATGATTCTTGTAGTCTACCTGTCTGTCTGTCTATCTAGCTAGCTAGCTAGCTTGTGGATATATTTGTTTAAGACAAGTTAGGGATAAAGGCCTAAATATACGACTGAAGGAATTAATCAAAATCCCTATTTGTTCTGATTTTCAGGAAGGAGGGCAGAATCAATGAAGTAAACAGCTGTGAGATAAACGAGGCTTTGCCCATTGTATTAAATAGTACAAATATCACTTGTCTTTGATGACCTATCCTAGATGAAGCTGTCTGCACTACTGAAAGGTGAGTGATAGCTTCATTACAATTAGTTATGATATTACATAAAAATTCTCTACTAGGATCAGAACTCAATTTCAGAATGATAAAGGAAGCCCTAATGACAAATTCATAAAATTTACATTGTATTGAATTATGTACAACTAATATTATGAATTCTATTTGGTTCCTACTAGATGATGAGATCTTTGTTGGCAATGTTTAAAGAGTAACCACTGAATAACAATTACTGTGATAGTATATCCATTCTGTATTTGATTAATATACAGGGTTCCTTATGTTATTCAATTTGAACACCGTAAGTTGATTTTATTTTCAAACTATTATTGTAAAATGTGTTACTTGCTCTTAATAACATGTATGTTATTCACTGTAATTTTCTTAGTCGGAACAAAATTTTGACTGAAAGAAATTCTGTTTTTGAGCAAAATTATGCCTTGTAGTAATAATTATTATTCTGAGAATAATAGCTATTATTTATTTAGTGTTGTTTGTGCCAGGCACTTTTCTAAGTACTTTAAATGTGTTCCTTTCAATGGCATTATGAGATACTATTATTAACCATATATTACAGATAATGAAATGTAGGCAAAGTAAGTAACTTATGAAGGTCACACTGCCAATAAGTATTGGGATGCAAATCCAAACTATGCCATTTGATTCCAATATTAAACTCTTAACCACTGCACTCGCTGCTATCCCACAAATACCTCCCATCCCTGGCATATGACACTATTCTATCATCAATTTTGTTAAAAATAATTTGAGAATATGACATGGCTACAAATAACCAATGTAACATGCAGATTCTACACGAAAACTTCCAGGAGTAAAAGTTTTTTTCTAGCAGAAGTAGATGAAAGCATAAGTCTGCCTTTTGGTCTTCAAGAGCATTCAGAGGTTGCGGGTAGAATTGCTCACTCTCCTGTTAGAATAGACTAAGATGATCTCAGGCAGATACTTAATTTCAGTTATTTGTTGGGACAAAATGAAATGTCAGTTTTTATTTTCTTTTTTATCCTTAGCACTACACCTAAATGTTAGATTATTGATAACTAAAAGGTTTAGTCCATAACTTTTATTAAAAGCTATTATGTGTAAATGCAGATCATTCATTAACATAAAGGAATTTAAATACTGCTAATGGAAATTGAAGCCTATTAAACTAACAGTGAATATTGCATTCTTTTGGGGCCAAATGAGTATTGTATAAATTAAGAAAATAATAATTTATTGTTACATTTTTTCTTGAACTTCAATGAGTTTTTAAAATAATTTGTAACTTAAGGTGTTTTTATATTTCTGTAGTCATATTTCCTCCCAAATCTCCAGTATTAATCTCCAACTTCAGCAGGAATAGTCAGACCAGTGCTGCTCTTTTAGGGGAATGGCTCAGTGGACCCCTGAGAGTCCTAATTTTAACATGTTTGATTTAAAAGTCTTATGAGGCATTGCTAACAGTATCTGTTACTGGAAAAAATCTCTCCTTCTTTAAAACCTCAGTAGTGAACAATATTCTCCTTTGTGAAGATGTGATTATTCAAACAAATTTCTCCCCAGAGTCATGCTATTTTCTAGTACAGGAATTTCCATAAGAAAAAAGTGGAGGGCTGATTAAGAAGTCACCCATGTCTTTTTTTAAAGAAGTAGATGCAATCTCTGTTTCCATTAACCGTGGGACATCTTCAAACGACCTCGTTGACTCTTCTAATTTATTTACTAACATGGAGCCAACTCAAGATGTACTTACTGGAGAGACCATGCCCTAGTTTCATTTATTTCTCATTAAATGTGCTGCTGAATAGAAATACCTCAATTACCTACAAAAAAGTAGATCGCCAATGGAATTCCTAAATAAACTGATTCTCGTTGAAGTAGACTGCAATTATTAATTTTGATATTATAAATAAATATGTTGTAAAACATATAAACATATATGTTTATAAATATATGCAGAATATATGTAAAAAATACATAGCTAATTTAATCTTTTCACCCTTTTCTTTTACTGTCTGACTTGGGAATTGAACATTTTGGCTTCAAATAAACTACTGAAATCTATACTAGAGGTAAGATCTAGAAATATTTTTCATTATGAATCTTACCTTATTTTATTTATAGCCAAGTATAAAGTAAGACATTGGTATTTTACAGAATTCTGCCTCCTGTAACTTTGTATCAAAGCTATTTAAGAAGTTGTTAAAAATACTTACAAAAAGTTTTTTTTTTTCTTCTTCTGTGTTTAGTTCACACGTTTACAACCACAATATAGAAATATTTTTGATTATACACTTGTATTGGTAAAACATTTTTGAGCATGCCCTCATGTTTGTTTCATTTGTATACAAGTGCTACTGTATTAATACATCATATATTATGCATGTGTATATATACGTATCGCACTTGGAAGTTATAATTAATGAGATTGGCTCCATTGTATCGTCAGTGAAACTCTACTTGACTCCAGCCAAATATCCTGAAGGTGAATGTTTTAGTTAACAAGGTGAACTATGTGAAAAATAGTGTATTTATAATTATTTACCTTTAATATGATTTTTTGCTTGAAAAGTTATATTGTCAACCCCAAACTTCTGGTTTACCTTCTATTAGCAGTAGAAGTCATTTAATGCAGCTGCTTTGTGTAAGTTACCACCAGATAGCATTTCTGTGTCTTTGATTATGCACACATTTCTGAACTAAAAACTACTTTATTAAGTGAGGTTCTTGTTAAGTTCTTTGGGAAAATCATTTTACTTCTCATTCAAATACATACTATTACCAAACAGCTGTTCTGTCCACGGTACTACGCTAAATGTGCTGAGGGCTACAGAGGTAGTGTCAACACCTTTAACTGCTTGTAGTTAGAAAATAAGTATTCAGTAGAGCTCTTTATCTGACTTTCATTTAATTAAATTGCCAGATTCTTTGTTGTTTTCCATGTTGTTTGTAAACATACTGAAAATAAGTAGTAGGCAAATTATAAAAGCTTCAATATGACATTCAAAGAAGTTTATACTTTACTATATATTATTTAAAATTAATTTCCTAAATTGATTTCACATAATATAATCCACAAAGATTTATCAAAGTTTTTTGTTTTTGTTAATTGGTTGGTTGGCTTTTGGCTGGTATGTGTTAGTGAAGCAGAAAATTACATTATCAAATTTATGCTTTATAAAGATAAATTTGGAATGAAGAAGGCATATACTAGGAACATAGAGACCAGTTAGACTATAGTGAGTCAAGTAAAAAAAAAAAAAGAATAAATGGCTGAGATGAGATAAAAGGTATATCCCTCTTTCTAAGAGATGGGATCATTTAAACAAGTAATTGAGAAAAAGAATGGATGGGAGGTTGAGAAGAAGATGATTCTGAAGTTTCTGAAGAAGATGATTCTGAAGTAGATGAGTCATCACGGGGAGGTGGAGAATATGAAAATAAGGTTTTAGTAAAATGTAAAGACTTTGTTTTGGACATGTTGAGCTTAAAGATTTGTGGTACAACCTGATGAAAATATTAACAATTTGATATGGAGTTCAAGAAAGAGGTGAGGGATATATTTTATAGGGAAAAATCCTATCAAATATATTTAACAAAATCAACAGTAAATTTTTCTCCTTCCTTTGTCCTCACAATATACTTTATTAATGCCACAAATATTATTTGAAATTTAATAGCCTGACCACTTTATCTAAATAACAATGTGTTATCTATCATAACTCTTTGAATCCAGATGCCAAAATAATGTATCTGAAAATAAGGATCTTTATTTCTATTTTTAGTCCAGAAAAACTGTATCTATTATATGTTAATTATTTTGATTTAAAATAAAATGGGAATTCCCTGGCAGTCCAGTTGTTAGGACCCTGTGCTTCTACCGTAGGGAGCACGGGTTCTATCCCTGATCGGGGAACTAAGATCCTACAAGCTGTGTGGTGTGGCCAAAAAAATAAAAAGTAAAATGGAAATGTTTTCTATTAAATTCAATTTTTACGTAATTTTTTAAGTAATTATTTTAAGTAATTTAATTTTACTTAAATTAAATTTAAGAAAATTTAAGAAAATTAATTTAAGTAAAATTTAAATTAAGTAAATTAATTTAAGTAGATTTAAGTAAAATTAAATTTAAGTAAATTAAATTAAGTAAGTAAATTAAATTTAAGTAAATTAAAGTAATTTATTTTTACTTAAATTATTTTTAAGTAATTTTAAGTAATTATTGAAATTTGTGCAAACAAATTTTGCTTTCAAATGAACAGAAATATAATTTTGGGTATAGAGAATAATCCTGTTTCATGTGGGAACTATATTACTTTCAAAGTGCTACATTAATATACATTGGGCTCTGGACAGGATTATGAAGTATAGATGCTTCGCTGATTTTCCCACACATGAAATTCTTGTGTTTTTTTACTGTTGTTGTTTTCTTTTTTTTCTTGCTAGTGGCCCTATATTTTAGAAAAGTCCAACTGAGCCTTTTCCTTCTCATTTAAAGGCAGCTGAAAATATTGAATTTCACTAAAGGTTTAAACTTTTTATATCTTCAGATATAATTAGTGGTCCAACATAATATCTTATTTTGCTACATGGCTTTAAAAAAAAAACACTTCCAACAGAAGTAACACAAGTGACATTTTAGCAAGTTCTATGCTGTTAAAATGAACTAAGAAATGGGAATTTTAATGGGAAAAACGTCTTTCAGAAATACATTCATGGCTTCCATTGTTATATTTGCTTACTAAGGGAGATTTAAAGGATTTGTTGAATGAATGTAAAGAGAACATTTTCATTTATAAGCAAAAATTTTTAAATATGCTGTTCATAATTTTATATAAAATCAATATACAGTTCTTTAAAGGTTTAATAAAAATATCAAAATTAGAACAAGGCAAAGAAGAAGAAAAGTATCCCAAAAAGTAAGTTTCTGGATCAAGACAAGTTACATTTTTCTGAAAATTCTTGAGCTTGTACTTTGATTAAAAGTAATTTAGCCTAATTTTATCTTACTCTTAAATAAAAGTATATTTCAAATATTTGTTTAAATTTTCAATTTATCATATTTATGCTTAATGATAAATTTGGAGACTATGTGTTCAAAACTTTTTCATTTGTTATTTTTCCTATAAAGTAATGGTTATATAGCTATAATTAAGAAATTTATGAAACCTTTTGCTTTATCATTATAAGTGACTTAATATAATTTAGTCTTTATATATTTCTTTGTTCTTTGAACAGATAAAATATAAGATAAACACATTAGCCCTGGCCCCTTCTGCCTTTATATCTGAGTCTACACTATGATATTCTATACTATATATATTTACACTCACACACATATAAATGATCATTATCTGAGGTATTAAAATGTGGTGAAAAAAATGTGGTGAAGATGATATTTTGCTGTATACTGTTGCACAATGGTGATTCTTCTTAAAAACATAAATTGTTAAAGTATGTAACAATGGTAAATAAAAGAATAGCAAAAGACTGGTGAAGGGGCTTCCCTGGTGGCGCAGTGGTTGCGCGTCCGCCTGCCGATACAGGGGAACCGGGTTCGCGCCCCGGTCTGGGAGGATCCCACATGCCGCAGAGCGGCTGGGCCCGTGAGCCATGGCCGCTGAGCCTGCGCGTCCGGAGCCTGTGCTCCGCAACGGGAGAGGCCACAACAGAGGGAGGCCCGCATACCACAAAAAAAAAAAAAAAAAAAAAAAAAAAAAAAGACTGGTGAAAACAATTTGTGGAATATAGCCAACTTAATTCTTTTTAGTAATTAGTAGGGAAGTCTGTACTGTTACAATCTTGAACATTTTTGGTGAAAACAATTTGTGGAATATAGCCAACTTAATTCTTTTTAGTAATTAGTAGGGAAGTCTGTACTGTTACAATCTTGAACATTTTTGGTGAAAACAATTTGTGGAATATAGCCAACTTAATTCTTTTTAGTAATTAGTAGGGAAGTCTGTACTGTTACAATCTTGAACATTTTTGGTGAAAACAATTTGTGGAATATAGCCAACTTAATTCTTTTTAGTAATTAGTAGGGAAGTCTGTACTGTTACAATCTTGAACATTTTTGGTGAAAACAATTTGTGGAATATAGCCAACTTAATTCTTTTTAGTAATTAGTAGGGAAGTCTGTACTGTTACAATCTTGAACATATTTTTAAATATTTTATATGTTAAAAACAATAAATTTAAAATATTTTCTGTTTGCATTAGTACGTTTGAAAATTACAGTACCTTTACAAAAGAGGTTAGCAAACAAATTTGTGCAGAATAGTTCAGACTCAGGGAAGCATAGTGGCTGTGGTTGGATAAAAGGGAGAGCAGAAGTTTCTGAAAAATATGTGAGGGAAGGGCATTCCAGGACAACTATATAAGATGAACAAGGAAAGGAGATCGAAAATAACATGACTTGTTCCAGAAACAAAATATCGTTGGTGCATATGGTGAATGATAGGTAATGGGGGAAGTGGGAAGAGGAAAAGACGGTCATAACGTTTAATCATGGAGAACCTTTAATACCTTGATGAAGATACTGGATTTTACTCAAGAGATAAATGCTAGACAGTAAAGATGTCATGAAGGACAATAACTGGGCAAGATTTATATTTCAGATATTTACTCTGAGCAACGAAGGGGATGGTTTGAAGAGGACAAGTAAACCAGAAGGGAAGACGTTTTAAATGCCCAGGCGTAAAATGGTGAGGTACTGAGACACACGCTGAAAGAATACTAACAAGGGGATGGATCTGAGAAATAGGTAACAAGTAGTGGCAGGAGGAATTAGTGAAACAGTAGATGTGGGGACTGAGAAAAAGTGAGGGGTTTAGGATGACACTAAGGTGAATACGATCATGAAGTGGTTGAATGTATGAGACTTATTTTTTAATCAAGTCTGAGTCAGGACATATTTTTTCTTGGACAATTGAAAAGCGAGCCAATGCAATCCAGTGTGTGGAAGGTGATTAGAGTCCCTGGCTTTCCACATGAGCATCAGGCTGCAGTTTCTCAACCTAATTTATAGTGCATATGTCCATTCTCTCTCCTCACTATTTATTCATTCTTCACTCAGTGAGCATTTTCAAAGGGCTTACCATGGCTAAGTACTTACTTGTTGCCTTTTTTTTTTTCCCCATGCACCCTGTTCCCAAGTGTCTATTTTAATTTCTCATTGGGAAACCTTTGTTAATTTATAACAGCTCCCCTCTTTGTGTCTGGATCTCTCTCTATTGTCCTTTATTTCAGATCTTCTGGATATATTTTTCAAATGCTCATTAAAAATCAGGAACTGTTACAAGCTTGAACTAGTACCACTAGCTAATAATTTCTGAAGGAAACTAGTGGTCCACCTAGTTCTCTATTGCCTCTAAGGCTGAGTGATCTGGACCACAAACTCTTCTCTGAAGTATTCTGTTTCTTTTATGCCTATTAGCTAGCCCACCCCATACTGCTCTCATTTCCTTTCGCCTTCCCTTTACTAAGTTTTCCATGATGAAAACATTTCTGTAGGATCAGTGATTGTATTGGAGAACAGTTCCCATCTCTGTCTATCCTCCACCAGGGAGGAAGGAGTCAGGGACACAGAATTACTTTGTGAGAAAAAAACTTACACACTTTAAACAATGTAACTTAGAAAAATTTAACCTACTTGACTTGAATCTAATCCATGTCACTAGGAAAATGAATGGCAATTAAATTTTTCAGAAGAAGAGTACACTTGCAATATATATATACATATTTGGTCAGAAGTTATAAAGACAGATGAAACATAACACTTGAGGTAAATCCAGGATCTCTCTCTAAATCCAGGACGAGAAATCAAATTCTTTTTTATGCTTTCCTATGCATTTCCTTGTTTTTGTATCTTCTAGGAATTTGAATTTGGTAAGTTATATGATATATTTTGATAATGAAAAAATATATATATTTATAAAATATCGATAGGTTGCTGCTATAAACAAAGATGTCTCAGCAACTCATACTTGAGAAAATTTATTAATGAAGGCTATACTGCCACTTTTTAAAAATCAGCATCTTTACTACTTCATACAGTAGACAGTAAATGGTAAAAGCAAAGCCCTGAGAAAGCATTTTTGCTGTTCTTCATGGCCCCAGGGGTAGAAAGGCTGATTTTCTTTGATAGTTGGCCATTTTGTTCTGGTCATGGGACAATTTAATGCAAAAGGACAAGCAGCACCAAAGAGACAGAACTTATGTTCTAACTTGAGAGATCAGTCTTTCTAATGGCACAGCAAACTGCAGTCATTAAGACCTCTGGAATTAGAACTAGGGGGTTTAAATTCCAGTTCAACCACTTATTAGATCTGTGACCTTGGGCCAAGATAATGAACCTTTAAAACAGCTGCAAAATGTAAATAATGTCTTAGCTTTCAAGCCTTTTGTAAAGACTAAGGGAAGTCAGGAATAATAGACAATTAATTAGGGCCTGTATCACAGGAATGTACAGTAAATGGTAGAGTAATCTTTGATAATTTGCCTGCTATAGAAAACTTTGGGATTCCTGAAATAAAAATAAAGTAAGAAGATAAAAAATGTGCAGGAAGAATTTTGGAGAAAATCAGAGATTATGAAGCTGTATATGAACAAAGAATGGAAGAGGACAGTATGGAAGCAAATTAAGTTTGCTTAAGCAAAAGACAGCAAAAGACAACATCTTAGAAATGATACTATAATGATTTGACATTGGGCTAACTTGCAAAGGGAGAGTGGTTAATTTTGGCAGCAGAAATGCATAAAGGCACTGTGAAACAACATAAAATAGTTATGTGGCCATATACAAGTTACTTAACTTCTCTGTGCCTCAGTTTCCTCATCTGTAGAAACTGGTTAGTAACAATACCTAAGCCATTAGGATTGTATGGAGTTTATATTAGAGTTAATATAAGTATAGCACTAGATTCATGCTTCATACCTACTAATTGCATCGTAAGTATCACTATTATGATTACTGTTAAATAACCAGTTGTATAGATGTCCAAGTAATTTGCATATGATTATCTACTTAAATATGGACTCATAATTTTATCAATAATATCAATTTAAATTATTTTCATAAATGACCTTTCTGTTTAATGTCCACTGAATGAAGCTGTTTATTTACACGGTCTTTTCCCTCTGCTATATCGTTATTCCTTGGAGCTCACTCAGCAAGGCTTTTATATCTCTGAATTCTTATTAAAATAGTTCCTAAGCCTGGCTGTACATTAGAATCCCGTCGGGAAACTTAAGAATGCTAATCTCTGAATCCACTTTAGATGAATAAAATCAGATTCTGTCTCCTGAGAAGGGGTATATTATTAAAGTGCCCCAGGTGATTTTAATGCACAGCCAGGAGTAAGAAGGTAGTGTTTTGCAAAGAAATTTGACATAGTTTCTGTTCTTCCTTCTTTCAACCAAAACTTAAATGATTTACAATGACACCTATCTATAGATATCTATCTGTCTCTATCTATCTAATCTATCTATCTATTTATCTATTAACTAACCTAACTACCTACCTACCTATTTATCTGACAGGAGAGTTTGATGCCCAGCAGGCATTAATAAAGGTTTGATAAATATATCAGTCAGGAGCCTGGCAGGCAACAAATGGCACATTGAACCTGGGTGTGGGCAGAGTTTGATAAAACTAACAAACAGTGCAGTTCCTTGGGCTAGCAATAGCGGATGTAGCTACCATTCTCTATATCTGTCTCTTTTCTTTATTGTTTCAACAATTTTCTCCCTCCCACTTTGCTACTAAACTAAAACCCACAAAATGTTTGTTACTAATCTGCTACAAAATAAGGACTTTTCCCAGAATATAAAACAATTATGTCCTTAAACATACTGTTTAATTCACCTGACATTTTTTTTTTTCTCCATAGTGAGGCTCTGTCAATAAAAGAAGTGGTGCATTTATTTACATTCTGGCACAAACTTATTAACTCTTGGTGGACTTCTCAGACATAGTTTATGGACCAGTATTTTGAGTAGCACTGTACAAGATTATCCACATCAGCATGAGATTTAGCTGAATATCTCCCATGTAAAAACAAAACAATCAAAAACCTCCTTTTGTCCCACATTTCCTTCCAACTATTATCCTTCTACAGGGTTGTCTGTTATTTATTGCCTCTAATTCCTCTTCTACCAAGCACTCAAAAAGTCATTCCCATCATGCTTTGTCAAGTTACTCATTCTGTCAAATTAGTAGTCAATTTTCAGTCTTCACATTCCTTGATTTCTCAGTAGCATCTGACACAGTAGATCATCTGTGGCAACTTCTACTCTAAGTTATTGATTTGTATATATAACCACCTATTCCACATGTTTCCTTGAATATCAGTAGGCATTTCAAACTTATATGTAAAACAGAATTTTTGATTTTTGTCCCTGAACCTGTTCTTCTCACAGTCTTAACTCTTCTCACAGTTACCAATTTTTTCAAATCCACAGTGATCTCTCACCTATACTCTTGCAGTAGCCCCTTAACTAATTTCCCTGTTTGTCTTCTTAAGGTGCTTTTTTTTTTTTAACACATCAGCCAGAGTGATCCTTAGAAAATATAAAATACATGTTTACTCTTCTGCTCAAAACCCTACAATGACTTCCCAATTCTGGGTATAATTCAAACCCTATTAAGACCTATGTGATCTAAACACAGCTCACTCCACTTTTGCTAACTATCTCTGTGACATCATTTCCTACCACTGTCCCTTGCAGACATTCTTATGGCCACAAAGTACATTTTCTGTTCTATGGAAACACTTTAATGTTAGTCACTTTTCAGAGAGGTAAAAGGCAATTACTTTTCAATGTTCAAATTTTTCATCATCAATTTATGGTGCTAAATTTTAAATCTTATGCATCTTATAAAAGTGTTAGAAAAGATATATCTGTGAGCCTTCATTATGCATTCCATGTTTGCAATCTTCACGAGACATAATTTGCTGATAATATGTGTGATGAGTTGTACCTTAGAAATTACAATTTTAGATGAAGTTTCATTTAATCATATGTTTTGGCTGTCTTTTAATGAATCCTCATTTGACTTTTTCAGAGTCAATAAAAGGGTTTTCTCAGAAGTGACATCAGCGTCATGGTGGCATGAGACATTCTCTCTTCCCTTCAATCTACAGCCAGTAGAACACCCATAACTCAACAAAGGTGTCTCTACCCAACATACCAGACCACTGGAGAATTCCACACATCCATACATCTAAAGTTGGGTCGACTGGGATACATAGAGGTGGTGGAACCAGGGGAACAGTGGAGATGGTGCCTGCGATACCAGACGGATGGCCAAGACTGCTGAGCCCTCTAGCCCCAGAGAACCTGGTAGCATCAGGGAAGGCAATGCATACGACTCTGGCCTTCCAGCCACATCCATACCCACGGCCACAGGGAATCAGGCAGCAGCGGCAGTTGGGCCTGCAATCCCAAGCTTTCAGCTGCAGAGGTGCATGTGACAACAGCCCCTCTGCTGACAATGGTGGTGCTCACAAGCCCAGCAACCCTGAAGAGGTATCCACAACCCCAGCTCTCCCCCTCTACCTCTCCTGCAGCAGTGGAGCCAGTGACTCAGGAAGATAACCCCTCCCCCAACCCCCATGCAGAAGAGACACCCACTATCCTGCTGTCCCAGGCAGTGATGCTAGCAACACCACCAGCAGCAAGGTACCAAAGACCTCAGAGGCAAAACAGTGACAAAGAGGCCAACGGGCAACAGTTCTCTGGCAGATGCCCTGGAGGGTGGAAAGTGCAGATTCTCAAATATAACCAGAGGCAGCGCCGGTAAGAGAAACCAAAAACTTGTGCTATGGTGCCACCTACTGGAAAACAAAAGTAAAACCTCTAATTATAACCCGGCAAATAAAATCAAGCTGCGGGGAGTGTGGGGGGAGTTTTATCTAAACAAGCAAGGTGTTCACTAATTCAAATGGGCCGGGAGAAAAACAACTAAGCTCATCATGCACCATGAAGAAACACAGTAATGCGATATCAAAAGAAGAAAATGATTATTCTCCAGAAACCAAAGTCATGAAACATTGCAACCTCACTGAAAGAGAATTCAAAATAGCTGACTTGAAGAAACTTAACAAGCTTCAAGAAAACTAAGAAAGGCAATCCAATGAGCTCAGAAATAAAATTAATGAACAGTGGGGCTTCCCTGGTGGCGCAGTGGTTGCGCGTCCGCCTGCCGAAGCAGGGGAACCGGGTTCGCGCCCCGGTCCGGGAGGATCCCACATGCCGCGGAGCGGCTGGGCCCGTGAGCCATGGCCGCTGAGCCTGCGCGTCCGGAGCCTGTGCAGCTTCAAGAAAACTAAGAAAGGCAATCCAATGAGCTCAGAAAAAAAATTAATGAACAGAATAAATACTTTACCAAAGAGACTGAAACTCTAAAAAAACCAAACAAATTCTGGAGCTGAAGAACTCAATGCGTTAGAAGGCACTGGAAATAGAGCAGACCATACAGAAGACAGAATCAGTGAGCTTGAAGATAGAAATCTAGAAATTATACTGGTAGAAAAGGAGATAGAATTAAGATCTTAAAAAAAGAATAAATTCTATATGAACTATCTGACTCTATTAAGAAGGGCAGCATTAGGATAATGGGTATCCCAGAAGGAGAAGAGAGGGAAAAGGGAGAAGGAGAAAGACAAATATTAAGTGATTTCTCTCATATGTAGAATATAAAAATAAAATAAAATAACAAACCAAACCAAATAAAAACAGACACATAGATACAGAAAACAAACTAGTGGTTACCAGAGGGAAAGGGGGCTGGGGTGAAGGAAAAATGGGTAAAAAAGATCAACTGTATGGTGATAGATGGAAACTAAACTTTGGCTGGTGAGCACGCTGTAGTGTATACAGAAGTCAAAATATAACGTACACACAGAACATATAATGTTATAAACAACGTTACCTCAACTTAAAAAAATAAATAAAATAAACTTTTATTTTGGCTAGCATCAGAATCATATAAAAATTACATGATATTTTCTCATAATTAAGGACAAATTATTTAACTAGATAAACTTGTAAAGTGTTTAACATACACATACATATTTACCTATATATAGTTTTGTTTTTATTTACATAAAATTGGCATTTATCACCCTTCCACAGTTTATGATCTGACTAAAATAAAGAAATATGGGGCTTCCCTGGTGGCGCAGTGGTTGAGAGTCCGCCTGCCGATGCAGGGGACACGGGTTCGTGCCCCGGTCCGGGAAGATCCCACATGCCGCGGAGCGACTGGGCCCGTGCGCCATGGCCGCTGAGTCTGCGCGTCCGGAGCCTGTGCTCCGCGACGGGAAGAGGCCACAACAGTGAGAGGCCCGCGTACC
>NC_041228.1:24874356-24885805 GCF_002837175.3 Physeter macrocephalus | reverse complement strand
CACAACAGTGAGAGGCATGCGTACCGCAAAAAAAAAAAAAAAAAAAAAAATGTAACACCGATGACCTAGAAAGCACTGCATAATATTTTAAACCTATTACTCTCATGTGTAACCAATGATTACAATGAATCAAACTTAAATTAGATTTTTTCCAGAAGAAAGTTCTACATTGAAGATAGTGAAGTGAAACAGTTTTATTAATAATAACAGCACACAAGCACAGTTGTAGTTTTCAAATTATTGCAAATATTACTGAAATACAAGCAGTCTTTCAATTCTCAACATATTTCAGGTATATTAAAAACAAGAACAACTCCTCACCCCCTTCAAGTAAATGGTATTTCATATTCATTGGGTATTGCCTTGCTCACTCACTTTAAAGGTACTGAAAATATTCACCTAATTAGTTCCAAAATATCTGTCACTATTTTATTACTCAATTGTTATCTTGACATTCATCATTTAAGGTATCCTATCAATGCCAAAATTATTGATTTGTATTTATTTTTTAGAAGTAACACACTATATTGGGAAAGAAAACTGGAATTCAGAGTAAGGAAACTCAGAATTCAGTCATATCCTACCTGAAACAGCCATTTAACTCTGACCAACTTATTTACTTCTCTAACCTCCTGTTTTGTCATCTGTAAGTTACAGTTTTCAATCTGATGAACTGCAAGATCTGTGTCAACTCTAAATGTCAAGACTATATGATTATGTCAGGAGAACAATGGTGGCTGCCTGCTTCTGAATCTCCCCTTCAATGCCCCTAAAAACTATATAAATAACCAAGGATGAAAATAAAACCATGTATGACCTGTCCCTTCAGAATACTGTACTCCTACTTGTCTGTAAATAGAGAAAAAAAAAATTCCTACAGAGTTCAACTGCATGACTATGAACACAGAGTAAAGAAGGTAAGCTTAAGAATGTCTGTTAAAAAAAAAAATAGAGTAAAAAGGCACAGAGGACATAAACAAAGCACAGGTGAAATCATCCCCAGAAAGAGCAAGTCAAACATTAAGTGTCAAAATACTAAACACAGCACTTGGGCTTAGTTGTTAACAGCACTGATTAAATGAAGGGGATTTAAATTGTGTGGGACTAGAAGTAGCAGTCTCAGAGAGCAAGAATCATGAAGAGACACACATTTAGTGAAAGAATAGTATTCAACAAAAAAATGAGACAAGGAAGGAAAATAATTTTATTAAAAAAAAAAAGTAAAAAATAAAGAATCCAAAAGAAACAGAGAGAAACGACATGGCATCCTTCTCTTAACCCCCACCAACACCATCCATAAAAGAAACTGTAAAAAAGAGGACAGAAGAGAGCATTCTCAAACCAGGAATACTGTCCATGAAATGAACAGAAATAAGAAAAACCACATCTATACAAAACTACTGTGATAAATCAGAAATGCGAATCAACACATTTTTGATGATAACATTTTCCTCTGAAAACAATCATGCAGTTTAATAAAATTGTAATACAACACCCCAAACTAAATTAAATATACTGAAATGATGAACTAGGGATATTAAAAACATCCTTGAATCAGATAATTAACAGTAGGACTATAAATGGACAAAAGACAGTTTATAATAAAACAAAAGTTGATTTAACTAAGGAAAGAGAAGAAAATGATAACATTATACTAGAAGTGAAGATAAATAAACAAGGCACCCAAGAGAGAAAGATTCAAATGAAAATTTTATAAAGGACATTGAATAAAAGCAGGGAATAAAAGAGAATTCAAGAAACGAAATTGAGTTATTTGTAGTGAGGTGGATGGACCTAGAGTCTGTCATACATAGTGAAGTAAGTCAGAAAGAGAAAAACAAATACCGTATGCTAACACATATATATGGAATCTAAAAAATAAAGAAAATGGTCATGAAGAGCCTAGGGATAAGATGGGAATAAAGACGCAGACCTACTAGAGAATGGACTTGAGGATACAGGGAGGGGGAAGGGTAAGCTGGGACAAAGTGAGAGAGGGGTAGTGTATATATGGACATATATACACTATCAAATGTAAAACAGATAGCTAGTGGGAAGCAGCCGCATAGCACAGGGAGATCAGCTCGGTGCTTTGTGACCACCTAGAGGGGTGGGATAGGGAGGGTGGGAGGGAGGGAGACTCAAGAGGGAAGAGATATGGGGATATATGTATATGTATAACTGATTCACTTTGTTATAAAGCAGAAACTAACACACCATTGTAAAGCAATTATACTCCAATAAAAATGTTAAGGAAAAAAAAAGAGAATTCAAGTGAATGAAAATGAAATACAGAAGTAAAATGGATCAGAAGTGGAAGTAGTTGAAATGAAAGACAGATAAACAGCGTAAGTTAATTTAGTACTCCTGAAGAAGAAAATCAAACAGTGGAACAGAATGTATATTTACATGTATAATCTAAGAAATTTTCCAAATATAAAAGAAGCCTGAAGTCTAGATTTGACCTTTCAAGTCTAGACCTACCAGTGCCAGTGAAAGCCGACATGGTTACAGTCACCTCTCAGACTGAATCTTTTAAACAAACAAAAAAATTGTGATGAATCTTTTACTTAAAGAAAAAAAAAAAATCCTTGAGGGCCTCCAGGCAGTAAATTGAAATAACTCACTAAGTCACAAGAATTAGATTGGTATCAGAGTTTTCCAAAACAGCATGCAAAGTAAGGCAACAGTGGACGAGCACTTTCAAGAAAGTTAAGGGAATAGAATGTACTCACAGGATATTATGTCCTACTAAACTGTCCTTCAAGTTAAATATATATATATATAAATTATACATGTATAGACTGTATATATATATATATATATATATATATATATATAGTCTTGAACATGAAGAACTGATAGAATATTGTACACATGTGCCCTTCTAAAGAATGTACTAAGAGCAGAGCTTTGTCTAACCAAGAGATGACTGGAAAAAGTTTGGCAAAGAACTGATTGTGAAAAATTTGTTTTAATTTTAGAGCTAAGATTAAAATAAGGGTGAAATCATGGATAGAATAATAACATATTGTATTTTCTGCCGAATACAACAACAACAAAAAAAAAAAAAGAAGGGAGGATTTTGTTTGAGCTTTCAGGAAAGCAGGACAGTCTTTATTGTTACCTCTGGATCTAAGGTGTTGTGAGGCTAGAACAGCTACATTCATCTCGGTACCCTCCTCATCCCCTTGTCCTCTTATTGTAAATGTTCTAAGCACACTTTGTCTCCTAATTTAAAGAAAACAGAAGCCATCAGCTATGAAAACCCAAACCTCCTTAATTCTTCCCTCTACTCCATACCGATATATTTATCTGCATTCAAATCCATCATCAGACATTCACTTCTGATATCTGACAGCATGTCTATTCCTGCTCATGGTGGCTCTCCATGATCCTATGTCTTACAATTTTCTCAGGGACACTTGTGTGCATTGTTGAGTTTCCACTTACCTAATTACCACCAAATCTACCAAGAGTTTATAAATACCTTTCTGGATTGTGGACATTATTCTATAGCATACTAATGTACATTATAATCACTACACTTTAGCTGATAGTAACTACTTGTTCTTCAAATCTTCCCACGAGAGTCTCCCATACTAAAGAACCAGCCTCCCAAATAAAGAGCGCAGATCTTTTCCTTGAGTTCCAGCTGCAATATTAACAGCTCCAATTTGACATCTCACAGTGAAATTATATGCAACAAGCCTAAATGTATTTTATTCCCCTACATTTACATCAGACCCTTCTTCCCTGCAACACATTTCCTTAACATCACAGCTGTTCACCTAGTCACTCAAGCAGAAAGCTGGGTGTTATCTTTGATAATCCCCTCTATTTCAACACTACTCTCACAGCATCTGTTTAGATTCCCGGGTCTGCCAATTTTGTCCCAGAAAGGTCTCCAGATTCTACCGTCTTCTTACAAGCTCTATTGCCATTATTTTGGGTTTGGGCTTATCTCTTTTCTGGATGATTGATAGCTTAATTCACTTTTCCCTTTGATTTCTCTTCTATACAATTATCAGAATAACCTTATCCAAATATAAATCATAGAATATTAACCATTACTTAAATCCCTTCATAGTCTACCTATAGCCTTACCTATAGCCTAAAGGTCATCTCTAGTCTCATCTGCTGGTGCCATTTCCTTCTTACCATTATGCTTCAGAAATAATAACCACTTGTAGTTGACCCCTTTCAGCCAGGTGTTTCAGGATTCTTGTACATTTGCCTATGCTCTTTACTCTGTCTAGGATGTGCATACATCTCCAACTTTGTTGACCTGATATTATCTATTTAAAGCCTGACCTGATACCTTGTCCCTTGTCAAATTATTAACTTTCTCCTCTGTGCTACCATTGTGATTAGTACAAGCTTCTATTATTACATTCAAGACAGTGCATTTTTATTTGTTTATGTCTATGTTTACCTCTTATCTGACAAGGCAGGGATTGCCTTAAAGGAAGAGTTCATGCCCACAGCAACTCTCATAATGTAAATCTATAAGCTAGAGGTATTGAACAAATGTTAATTAAATGAATACATGGATGAAGAATACAAATTATAATTTAACGTATCACTAAATAAAGCATTTATAATTTTTAATTCCTAACTTCTGGCATGATGTTTGGTGTACAATTGGTGTGCAAGCAATGCTAATACTGTGCCTTTCCTGACAGTTCCAAGTAAGCCACATATGGAGAGAGTAGATTTGCAGAGGTCAGCTTATCTTTTAGAGAGTAAGAGAGTCCAATTTCCATTTTCCTATTGGCTCCTTATCTAAACTATGGGAGACATAACAGCAGCACTGTGTATGCACAATGACCATACTCTTGTAATTTACATTATCAAAAGGAGTGCACTGGATACAACAAAACAGTGTTCTAACTCATGTGACTATTCTTTTATCATTATTACATTTTTCTCCTTTATTGACTCATATTTCCTAGTTTTCTTCCCCTATAAATTTTCCCAAATATTGAATACATACACACATGCGTGTGTGCCTGCGCACACACATACACACATTCCACCAAATTATTTTTCTTAGGAAAACAGGATCAACTTTTAAATATAAACTTCAAATTGGCTGAGACTTAGGTGATGAGAATTTGAATTTTATGTCTTTCAGAAGGACATAATTTATTTGTTTTCATTTTTCTTTGGTATGTTGCTGTCCAAATCCCATCATCTAGGCTAGGTCAGATTTCCAAATCTCATTATAGAAGGCATGTTTTGTAGGCTGTCTTGCATTCTCCATTTAGTTGGACTTTGATCTCCTATCTTCAGATCAAAAGGTGATGGGAGTATTGCCTTAAAACACATTGTGAGCAACAGATTTGAGGCAGTGTGAGCTTGACCAAAAATCATATTATATATTCCTGAATGTTAATAAACATTTAAATTAATTTTAAAATTAGGCTGCAGTCCTAGAGCAATGAATATTACATTGTTTCATTATGTTTCCCTCAGAAGCCTTTGTCTGTTAATTCTACGACAGGGCTATTTGAAAAATAAACTCATGGGTAAGGATTTTTAGTTGATTCACTGTTGTAACAACTGATGACAGTATAATTTAATTTATTTCAAATCTCATTCTACATTTTTATTGACCTTCCAACTTATTCTGTAAAAGGACCCTAAACATAACTGTGGCTTTGGATCTGATGATTTAGCGTGTAAACAGCCTTTGCACATTCGTTGGTATTTTATGTTTCTACTTTAATTTTCTTATTTTAAGCTAAAAAAAAAAATTCAGAAGGTTATACATCTTTTCTGACCAAATTTGGAGATGTTGTACTGTCCCCCTCCGAAAGAAAAAGATACACAAATGTCGTGATCATACAATATCTTTTTAAATATGTGTAAAAATTCAGAAAACATTCCCAGGCTTTGGTAGGTTCTTTCCTTAAACAGAAGCAAGATATTTCCCTTCCCACATAATTTCACAGCACACAAACCATAAACAAGAAAAAAAATATGCCTAATGTAAATAGATATTGGCTGCCAATTTAATTCTTTATTTTATACTCTATTTTACAGTGTATGTGTTATTTGAATTTTTATATTTGTATGAGTCATTTCATCCTGTTTAGCGTGTCCATTTAATTATCTAACATAGTTAGATATCTGCATAGCTTCATATGCAGATGGGTGCAAATATCAGTTGTTGATGATTTATGAACCATAAAAATTGTCAGCATAGACAACACGATTATTTCAAAAAGTGTAAATCAAGATATTTATGAAAAGATTAATCAAAATGTCTCTTGTTCTTCAAAGGAACAGAAGAAAACAGATTTTCTTCTATTTGAGGAATTGTTTTGAAAATGCCCCAAACTGGTGACTTGATTTCATTAAAAGAGAGAGAGAATATTCCATCTCCTTATTACTACAAGGGATATATCAAGCAGAAATGATAATATTATTATTTTGAGTGTTCTTTTCAAGTAAATTTGAGTCAAAGTTTTTCTCTGAAATAAACTTAATGTAGTATGAGATGTTGTGAAACCTACAATCAATATGGATGACAGTAGAGGGTACTGGCCAGAATATACTGCCTACTGATGCCCTTAGAAAGTTTTTGTTTTTTCTTTTTTTTTTCCCCCTAGCCTGGAAAGTTACCATGGAAACTGAATAGTAGACCAAATTAGAAAACAATATTAAACCAATCAGTGGGAAAAAACACCTAAAGATTTCAAATACTCGGGACTTCCCTGGTGGTCCAGTGGGTAGGACTTTGCGCTCCCAATGCAGGGGGCCTGGATTCGATCGCTGATTGGGGAACTAGATCCCACATGCATGCTGCAGCTAGGAGTTTACATGACATAACTAAGAGTCAGCATGCCACAACTAAGAAGTCTGCATGCTGTAAGGAAGATCCCACATGCCACAACTAAGACCTGGTGCAGCCTAAATAAATAAATGTTAAAAAAAAAGATTTCAAATACTTCTATTAATATAAAATACTATCATTTAATAACTATTTCTAGACATCTTTGGGAGTACTATTGGGTTTCATTTTAACTTATTATTTTTTTAATTAAAAAATAATTTTAGAGAAGTTTTAGGTTGACTGCAAAATTGAGTGGAAAGCATAGAGAGTTCCCATTTACTCCATACCACACACATACAGCCTCCCCCATGCCACATACCACACTGATGAACCTACACTGACACATCATCATCTAAAGTCTAGAGTTTATATTAGATTTCACTGTTGGTGTTAAACATTCTATGGGTTTTGACAAGTGTGTAAGAACATGTATCTATCATTGTAGTATCATACAGAATAGGTTCACTGTCTTAAAAGTCCTCTGTGCTCGGTCTATTCAGAGCACAACTCCTGGCAATTATTGAGCTTTTTACTATCTCCGCAGTGTTGCCTTTTCCAGAAAGAGATATAGCTGGAATTATACAGTACATAGCCTTTTCAGATTGGCTTCCTTTACTGAGTAATACACATTTAAGTTTCCTCCATGTCTTTGTATGGCTTAATAGCACATTTTCTTTCAGGGCTGAATAGTATTCCATTGTCTGGATGTATCACAGTTTATTTATCCATTCACCTACTGAAGAACATCTTGGTTGCTGCAAGTTTTGATAATTATGAATAAAGCTACTATAAATATACATATGTAGTCTTTGTGTGGATATAAGTTTTCATTTCATTTTGGTAGATAAATACCAAAGAGTGTGATTCCAGAATCATATATTTAAGAATATGTTTCATTTTGTAAGAAACTGACAATTGCCTTCCAAAGTGGTTGTACCACATTGCATTCCCATCAGCAATGAATGAGAGTTCTTGTTCCACATCCTCATAAGCATTTGGTTTTGTCATTGTTTTAGATTTTGGCCACTCTACTAGGTGTGTAGTGGTACACACCATTTTTAAATTGAGTTGTTAATTTACTTATTGTTGAGTTTTAAGAATTATTTGTGTTTTTTTAAATAATAGTCCTTTATCAGATGTGTTTTTTGCAAAATGTTTTTTACCATTCTGTAGCTCATCTTTTCATTCTTTTTATGTTGTCTTTTTCAGAGCATAGTTTTTAATTTTAATGAAGTTCAGCTTATCTATTACTTCTTTCATGGGTTGTGCCTTTGATGCTATATCTAAAAAGTCGTCACCATACTCAAAAGTTATCTAGATTTTCTCCTATATTATCTTCTAGTAGTGATATAGTTTTGCATTTTACATTTAGGTTGACAACCAATTTCGAGTTAATTTTTGTGAAGGGTGTAAGGTCTGTGCCTTGATTCTTTTTTTATTTTATTTTTTATTTTTGCATGTAGGTTTCCAGTTGTTTCCGCACCTTTTGTTGAAAAGACCATCTTTGCTCCATTGTACTGCCTGTGCTCCTTAGCACAGATCAGTGAATCTTTTTTCTGGGTTCTCTATTCTGTTTCATTGATCTATTTGTTTATTCCTTCACCACTACCACACTGTGTTGATTACTGTAACTTTACATAAGTCTTGAAGCCAAGTAATGTTAGTCTTCTCACTTTGTTCTTCTTCAATGCTGAGTTGGCTATTCTGTTTTGCTTTGTTTGTTTTTGCCTCTCCATATAAACTTTTGGATCAGTTTGTCAATATCCATAAAATAAGTTGCTGAGATTTTGATTGGGATTGTGTTGAATCTATAGAACAAGTTGGTAAAAACTGATATCTTGACAATACTGAGTTTTCCTATTCATGAACATAGAATATCTCTTTATTTAGTTCTTCTTTGGCATCTTTTATCAGAGTTTTATAATTTTCATCATATAGGTATTATATATATTTTGTTAGATTTATACCAAAGTATTTCATTTTTGAAGGTGCTAGCATAAACGATAATGTATTTTTAACTTCAAATTCTGTTATTGCTAGTTGGGTTCTATTTTAATCACACTAAAATATTCTTCCATGTTTGACTTATTTGAAGACAAACTAAATAAATGTTGCACTTCCCAGAATATGATAGAAATTTTTTTGAGTAATCCACATGATGTGAAAAAATAAAAACTTTATAAAATGTGGTATTTTATGTGGCTATATAATAGATATATTTTCTGTGTAATAATAATATTATAAATATAAGGCTTATTAAGACTTTAAGTACATTTTCTCATTAATTCTTACAACATTCCATTAAGGTAAAAACTCATTCTTATCATTTTACAGATGAGGAAGCTGAGACTTCAAAAGATTAAAACACTTCCCCAAGGTCTCCAGTGAGCAAGCAACAAACCTGAAATAAACACTATGTCTGACTCAGAAGTCAACAAACCTAAATTCAACACTATGTTTGACTCAAAAGCCCATGTTTTTAACACCTGAATATCATCACACCTTATTATTAAACATGGGAAATGCCCTGATGGCCAACATTCATTTGGTATATTTTGCCAAAATATTTCCATTTTTTCTTTCAATAGAAGGTCTTATTATAAATTTTATAGATGTTCCAATCCTTCTTATGTTACTGTTAAAAGTTGACACGGAATGAAGATACCATGGGAGTTATTTAAGTTCGGTAAACATGCATGATATTTACAATGAGGAACAATATACACAACAGCATTGAAATATATTTTCTTGCCAAAAAATATTTTGCAGGTTTTTCACTACTATGAGCACCTCCATCTCTTTATATATTTTCTTGCTATATCTCTTTTATCTACTGTCATTAAGGTGTGTTTCCTTTTTCCCTTTTCAGAGAGAACTCTTAACTCCAATCCCCACTTCATCCTTAACTTTTCATTTCAGAAGTAACATCCGTTGTCCAGTTCTGTATCATCTTGTTTAGACCACTGCAACAATCAGCATATGTGACTTTATTCCAAACTAAACTGTCTTCTTATTGAGGGCAGAAGATATATAACTGACCCTTAATAATGTGGCAGTTAGGGGCACCTACCCTCCATGCAGTAAAAAAAATCCAAGTTTAAGTTATAGTTGGTACTTTGTGTAGATAGTTCCTCCATATACGCGGTTCCTCTGTATCTGCGTTTTCATATCTGTGGATTCAACCAACCACAGATTGTGTAGCACCATAGTATTTATTAATGAAAAAAATCCTTGTATTAGTGGACCTGCACTGTTCAAGACCCGTGTTGTCCAAGCGTCAACCATGTATGTATGTATGTGGGTGTATATGTAGATTCCTGACCTTCCCGAGGATTGTCTTCCTGTTGGGCTTTGTTGTGGTGCTGAGCTTCCTCCTGGGGAGCTAACCTGGGGACAATGCTGGCACCAGGCTCGGCCACCTCTGTGCACTCATTAGTCATATGGTTGGTGGTGGCCAGGTACAGACAAAAGCACAGGTTATATATATATATATATATATATATATATATATATACCTTTTGCCTATATATGTATATGTACTTTTATATATAAATATATAGAGAGAGTTAGCACTTGTTGCAAACTAGATTGTTTAAAAACATTTATTCTCTTCTCCCACTTTTTTGAGCAGAATTCACTTTCCTACCTCTTAAATCTGGGCTTGCCAATTGACTTGATTTGGCCAATGAATTTTAGCACACAAGAAACAAGGAGATCTTTAAACATGTCTGTATGGTTGAATTTTTATCCTATGCACTTCTGTCATTGTCAAGAAAACACCATATCTGGTCTAGGGCACTGGTGTCAGAAGAATGAATGATGCATGAATTCAAACTCAGCCTATATCAGCACACCCTCAGCCTATGCACAGACTTGTGAAAATAAGTAATTGTTGTATAAGCTAATGAGTTTGAGAATGGTTAAGATTACCACTGTGTCCAAGAAATGATACAGTACCACATTCAGAAAACAATTTATTTATATAAACAGGTACCTCTTTGCACATAGCCAGACTGGCACTATCCCAAAATTCTGAATAGTTTTAATTCTGATAGGTTTAATCAAGATTTCTTTCTCAGTTGAGATAAGCAAAAATAACATTGGGATTTTATTTAATCAAACAAATAACTTTGTTCTCCTCTGCCATTAAAGATCAAGTTCTAAAATATAAATACCTCACATATCTCACATCTTACCTTCTGCTTATAACAGATAAGGAAAAACATTTTAGTCTCCAATGATTCTTTTACTTACATTGATACTTCACTTTGATTTGAAATATCTTCCTCAGTTAAGGTGGATACAATGAAAAACCATGAATATAATATGTATAAAATTAAATTCTTATTGGCATTGAGGGAAAAGACACATTACTTTGATTAGAAATTGTGATGGTTATAGATTATCTGACAAAGGCCCTGTACAACCTACAAAAGTGTATTTGTCAATCAGCCAACTATATACCTTGGATCTATGGAGAAATATGAAGTGTGAAGCAATGTAGTGCAGGGGAAAGTGACCCTCTCAGGGCTCCCCTGGTGGCGCAGTGGTTGAGAGTCCACCTGCCGATGCAGGGGACACGGGTTCGTGCCCCGGTCCGGGAAGATC
>NC_041228.1:24847277-24874146 GCF_002837175.3 Physeter macrocephalus | reverse complement strand
GTGCCCCGGTCCGGGAAGATCCCACATGCCGCGGAGCGGCTGGGCCCGTGAGCCATGGCCGCTGGGCCTGCGCGTCCGGAGCCTGTTCTCCGCAACGGGAGAGGCCACAGCGGTGAGAGGCCCGCGTACTGCAAAGAATAAAAAGAAAGTGACCCTCTCAGAAGCAATGGCTCATACTTCCACTTTGGGCTCAGGCACTACCTATAGTGACTGTGAGAAAAATCGACCTTTATGGGACTCAATTTCCTCATCTTGGAGGAAATGAGTATAATTGATTCAATTACCTCAAAAGTCTCTCCCAGCTCCAATGTTCTATGATTCCATTATTTAAATAAATACTAGTCCCTGTCCTAAGGGGAAAATTGGAAAAGCTGTCTAGCTGGGAGTGGGTGGAATGATCTTTTGCTCCCATGGAGGAAATTAATATCTTTCAGTCTCACAGATTCATACGTGTCTTTTGCAGCAAAGCATGACCTGCTCTTTCCCATCTCTCCAGTCTTATCCGGGACTACATCATAGCTTTTTCTCTTTCCATTTCTGCTACACATCCAGGAATTCTAACTCCTCAAATGGAACTTGTCATCTATACACACTGGTCATGCTGTGCAGCTTCCAGCCTCAGTAACTCCTACTCAGCTTCAGGTCTCAGTCCATGTTCACTTCCTCAGGAGAGGTTTCCTTGAGGCCTGCATTAGATGCCTTGTTATATAGTCTCCCAAAAGCACATTCTCTCTTTCATTTTTAGCACTCTTTATATTTACAATTATTTGTTAACTGTCAGTCCTTGTCCCATTAGACTGAAAGCAGTGACTAAGTCTCTTATTTTTTGCTATGTACCCTATCCTCTTCATGATGCCTAGGCACATAGCTGAAACTCAATGAATATTTTTAAATAGACATTACTTTTAATGTCTATTCTACTGCCACTCATTCTCAGTCTGGGGGTATAGAAACAAAAAGCTTAGTCCTCACAGCAGACTGTGATAAACAAAGTCAAACTGAATATTTTAGGAGCAGTAGTTTTCTGAAGAAACTTGATGTATTGAATGTAAAAATAGAATAAATCCTTTAAGCTAATAAAGAGCAACAATGAAAATAATAATATTATTCTAGTAAAGTTCCCATGGGTCATACTTAAAAGCTCTCTTTATTCTGAGGGCAGATTGAAATGTTATCATGAAAATCCCACATATAATAAATACTATGTGTTACTTAGTAGTTTTTCCAAGAAAGAGAAACACTGTTAACAGATTACAAGATTTCTTAAAGAAAATGATATGAAGAGAAGAAATATCTCAAAAGACACAATAATGAGAAAACCCAAGGGGGCTCACTGGTTCTGTGTTAGCAGACCACCACCAGATAGAGAGGTGTCACATCTGGAGGAAATTCTGAGAGAGGAGTTTATCTTGAGAACTCACACAAAGAATGTCCTGCTGATAGCATATCAGTTTACTATAAGGAATGAATATTGAGTGTAATATTCTTGGACCGTATAATAAACATATCAATATTTAATTTACCAAATCTAATAAAAGAATGTTAGAACTCAAAGTAAATGCAGAGACTATTTTGTCCAAGCTCGTTGTTTTAAAGATAAACTTTCCTTTCAGCAAGTATTGAATCAGTGATGTACATGGCATACCTTAGAGGAAAAGAGTTATTTACACAAATGAACTTAGATTCCAATCTAATCACACAAACACTGAAATATATCTCTGTAACATGCTAATATTATGTTTGTATATTACAAATAATTTAGTTCCTAAAAAACTAAAAAGTTTATTTTCAGTATAATTAAAAATTATTTTCATTATTTACAGAGTGCATTTTAAAAGCCTGTCAAATCATCATCTAAATATGTTCTTTAGATGACTTTGATCTCATTAAATTGAATTCACTTGAGTTAAAGAACAGGATATGGGGAAATAGGAAATATTTATAAATTTAAAAAATGATATAACTTACATAATTTTATTTCACTAATTTGATTTTATAGCACTGGAAAACTAAGAAATACAATACGTGGGAAGATTTGGAGGATTCATAAATTTCTAACAAAGTCTCTAAAGATCTTTATTTATCATTCATTCATTATTAGTTTTCTGCTTTAAAGTATAGTTTTAAAATTAAATATTTAAGAATCAATTGCTAATAACATAGTAATTCTTTAATACTGAAAGCCATTTTGGTTTAGCATTAATCTCAGTGAGCTTTTTTGCAGATTACAGTTTGATATATTTATTGGACCATCCATTTGAATTGTGGTAAGTACTATGGGGGTATAATGATGGATTGTGCAGAATCTTTGTTTCACTGTACTAACTAAAAGGACAAAAACCTACACACACCATTAGCTCTTTTGCCAAATACCACTGTATATCTCCACTATATAAATATCCTTATATGATTAATTCTTTTTTTAACTGACTCTAATCAGAAATATAACAAGGCTTAATCTTGGGATTCTATGAATGGTGATTTTGGAGAAATATCCTAATAAAGAGATGGAAAAAATCATATATAAGTGGAGCAAAATTTTAAAATCTCATATAACTGGAGAAAAAAAAGAATGTGTTCAGTTTAAATAAAACTCAGTCCCTCACAAGAACAAGTCAGGTTTTCTTAGGCAGGTACCAGCAGGATTAACAAATAAGTAATTGATTATAACAAATTTTTACTTTGTACCACCTTTCTTAAGACTAAAAATGTTTTAATGAAAAAACAGAAAAATGAATGCAATTTTCAGCACTTCTTTTGCTCCTTGGGTATAAATTTACCTTGTTATAATCTCTATTATATCACTGACACTCTTGTTTGTAATACCTCAACCTACTTAAAAAAAAAAAAAAAAAAGAAAAACTTGAAATCTGCGAAGTATAACCACCTTAGCACTTCAAAAATAAATTCCGAGAATATACTATTCTCTTCTACTTAAAGTTACTTTAAATGAAACATTGTTCTTGCCCTTTTGTCAAAAACTATCAACATTTTCCTCATAATCTTATTTCTCTCAAAATAATAATACCATTAAAAATAAAACAGCTTATATTAGTATTCATTTTGAAACATTACTTGGTAATGTTAGCACAGAAATTTGTTTACAGCTTCATTGGGGTATAACTGACAAACAATAAACTGACCATATGTAAAAGGTGAAGTTTAATTCATTTTAACATATGTATACACCTGTGAATCATTACCATAGCCAAGGTAATGAACATTCATCTATCTACCACAAAATGTTTCTCTGGCCCCTTGGCAATCAGTTCCTCCAATGCCCCCAAAATAATCTGCTTTCTGTTACTACGAGTTTCAGTTAGCATTTTCTAGAATTTTATATAAATAGAATCATGCAAGATATACCGTTGTTTTTTTTGGGGGGGGTCTGGCTCTTTTCATGAGCGTGATAATTTTGATTTGTATCCATGTTTTGCATATGTTAATAGCTTTTTCCTTTTTATTGATGAGTAGTACCCCATTTTGTTTATATACTCACCTATGGATAAATATTTAAATTTCTTCCAGTTTGGGGAGATTTTTAAAAATATATATGTTATGTATACTTATACAAGTCTTTGTATAGACATTTGCTTTCATTTCCCTTGGGAAAATGTCGAGGAGCAAAATGGCTGGGTCGTATGGTAGGCATGTGTTTAACTTTAAGAAATTGTCAGACTGTTTTCAGAAGTGATTATAATATTTTATGTTCCTACCAAAAGTGTTTGTGAAGTCTAGTTATTCCACTTCCTCGGCAGGTCAATACTTTTAATCTTCACCATACAGTGGGTATATAGTGGTATCTCCTTGTGGTTTTAATTTGCATTGCCTTAATGATGATGATGTTGAACATTTTTTCTAAATGCTTTTGAGCCATCTGTATCTCTTTTTTGGTCAAGTGGATGGCCAGTTCTTTTACCGATTTTAAATTGGATTATTTTCTTTATCCTATTACTGAGTTATTAAAATTCATTATATACTCTCTATACAAGTTCTCTATTGGGTTGCTCAAGATCAGGGTGCCAGCATGGTCAGGTTCTGGTGAGGACCCTCTTCCTGGCTCACAGACAAGCACCTTCTCTCTGTTTACTCACATGGCCTTTTCTCATTGTGAGTACCTGAGGAGAGAGAGCAGGCTCTCTGGTGTCTATTCTTATAGGGCACTAATCCATCATGTAGGTTCCCCCCTCATGACCTCATTTAAGTTTAGTTACCTCCCTAATGCTCCACCTCCAAATATCATCACATTAAGGGTTAGGGCTTCAACATATGAATTTTGCAGGGGGATACAAACGTTTAGTCCATTGCATATAATATGTTTTTGGTCTGCTAGCTAAGAAAACTTTCCCTAAGCCAAGCTAACTATGCTTTTCTGCTAGGGTTTTTATTTTTTATTTTTTTTCCCAAAAGTTTTGTAGCTTTAGCTCTTATATTTAGGTCTATAATCCATTTCAAGTTAACTTCTGTGTATTGTGTGAGTTAAGGGAGGATTGAGGGTCTTTTTGTTTTTGAGGGTTTTTTTGCTATTTTTTGGCATGTGGGTATACAATTGTTTCAGTATTACTCATAAAAAAAAAAGAATATCCTTTCCCCATTGAATTCTTTAGCACCTTTTTTGAAAATCAACTGACTGTATATATGTGGGTCAATTTCTGAACTATTCATAACAGAAATCTTAAGAAAGAGAAAATAATAAAAAAACATTTTACATATTTTGCCATTATCCTGCAACATGATTTCAGTGATAACTAAACAAGATTATGTCTCAGTGTCATAATTAGCCATGTAGGAACCAAGGAATTGATGCTAGTTTCAAAACACCTCAATCAATCTCATGATATGATTTGAGAATTAAAAAAAAAAAAAAAACTGGGACCAAAACTTAATTCATAAATAATGGCATTAAGGCACAGGTCCTAAGATTAATAAAGAATGTTGCGCATTATGGATGTAGACTGTTAGTAGAAGGTGATTACAGAACTCTAATATTTCTATGTTTCCTTTCCTGAAAAACAGTAAAGAATGTATTGAATATTACTTTCTCAAATATAACTGTTCCTTTCTATGAGTACACATTGTTCCTGGGACCCATCCATGGTGTTTTTCCACTCTAAAAAAAAAATTTTAAATAAAGAAAAAAATACATCTGATTCTGCAAGCATTGAACTGTAATATAGACCTTCCCTTTTTTTCTATGTTGAAATAATTAAATAACAAAGAGATGGCAAGTGCGTTAATCAGGGCTTAATTAGCTATAAGTGATATAAACTGAACTCACCATGGCTTAAACAAGGAAAAGTTTATAGCCTTATACAATTGGAAAACCAAGGTCTAGTATTCCCTTCAGGCACTTAGGAATTTCAATTTTTTCTACAATACTGTTTTTCATTTTTTCCATCTGCTGGTTCTGCCAGTAACAAAAGTTGACCACCAGTAGGCACCAAGTTAAATGACCCTTAATATACCACCTCAGAAAAGAGATTTTCTTTCACCTGGAATCTGTATCAATTGCCCCAGATCCTAAACTTATAACCATATCAAAAGGAATTCTGATTAGTTCACCCCAAACCTATAGAGCCATACAGAACTGGAAGAGATAAAGTTCATCAAGCCTAAAGTAGTTCAGCTCTTAGAAGAAAGTGGAAGGATTGCTGGGCAAGCAAAAAAGCAGATGCTGGCAAACAGAGTGAGAAAAAAATATTTACTCTTTTGAATTAATTTATGCCATAAATAATTTGGATAAGATATCTTTACTAATTTTTTAAGAAAAGTTTTAAAAAAAATAAACTATGTATGAAATGTCAGTATATTTGAAAACTATTATCTATATCCTAGAAAATCTTCTAACAAAATATAAATAATCAAAATTAATCCAGGAAAAGATATGAAGAGACTTATAGCCATAGAAAAAAATTAAATTTCCTAAATATTTACCTTTGAGTAAAAATGACCAAGTGGTTTTACATCTAAGTTCTCTCTTACTCTCAAAGACAAAATGTACAATAAAACACAAGTTTAATTTACAGGAGATCCACTTTTAATGCTATCTCATGCAAAATCTATAGATGATAAGAAAAAGATATCTTTAGATCAAATCTGGAAAGTTCTTTTAGCAGGTGTTCCATTTAGAACCAACAGACTACTTAACAGAGAGCATGGTAATTATGAAATTTATTTTTAGTAGGCAAAGCTGCTAAAGCTATCTGCACATCAAAATTTGAAACTTCTCAAAATGAACCCTGCTTCAACTTTGAGCTCAGGTTTTATATTATGGAGGATGCAAAAACATGATTTTCACAGTAGGAAAACTAAACTTTTCAGGACATACTTTACCCTGTATTACATCATAGTATATAGGTCAACTCATTTGTTCAGCTTTATTGAACAATCATTAATTACCTAAGATGATATAGCAGGGGGTTGCTAATGGAAATATAAAGATGAATATGATGCATTTCATCTGGTTATGTAGTATATACAATACAGTGTTTATAAAACAGAGGAAGTGTTCTTTTGTAATGGGGGGAGTTAAGGAAGGCTTCACAGAAGAAGAAATATTTGAACATTGTCTCACGGCATGAGTGATGTGATGCTGAGTTAGAAATAGAATATGGATCCAGATAGAATTTATTGAGTGTAAGGAGAAGTGTGAAACAACTTGCTGGGTTCAGAGAATTATGGATCATTTTCTAAAATTGGATTGTAGGGAGAAAAAAGCTGGAAGATAAGATCTGTGGAGCTTCTGGACTTCATCCTTAGGCAATAAAAAGTTTGGAAACATTTTAAGCTGTAGTGTAATATGATCACCTCCCTGTTGCTGGGAGATCATCATTAGCAGTGTGGATGTTAGACTGAAAGAGACCAGATTGAAGGGAGGGAAAGAATAAGGGAATTATTCATTAAGAATCTCCTGGGTTGGTTTGTTTCAAATCTCACTTTGGTGGATATTTGTATATGGATAGTTGGATATATTTTTCTCTGTCACTATATTATGATCTTCCTAAGAGAGAAAATATCTGGCTGTTGTTTCTTTTCCTTTTTGCCACACCACGTGGTGATCAGGATCTTATCTCAGTTCCCCAACCAGGGATCCAATCCCACCCTCTGCGGTGGAGCATGGAGTCTTAACCAGTGTACTGCTGGGGAAATCCCTGGCTGTTCTTTCTATACTCAACAGCTCATTCAGTAGCTGGCACATAGCAGATCCTTAGGCAGTACATATATTTTTAAATTATTTGTTGAAATCTGAGCAGAAAACAAAACAAATAATGTTTAATTGTGCTACTTTACAACGTACTTCCAGCTCTTGAACTGCAATGGAGTGGAGAGCAGTTCAACAGTTGTAAATATCGACAGGACTCCCCTGCGGCTCTAAACTGTTCGTGAGCTTTAATAACTGCGTTCTTTGCTGAAGCGTTGTCATGAATGATTAATACAGTTTCTAAGGTTTAAATCACTCCAGACTTTCTAACAGGTTAAGTTTCTTAGGGTGAAGAAAACAGTAAAACCAAGAGGAATATAATTTACAGGGAAAAGTAAGGAAAAAGAAAACAATCAAGACATAGATACTTGCAACAGAAGTTGACCATTCTTTAAACTTTGTAACTTTGTTTTATTTACTGGGGATAGATGTGGATTTTAAATGGAGGAAGAATATATTTAAATCATAATCAGGCTAACCTTTTTATTTTTTTAAACTGACATGTATACAGATTTCCTGAACTATTCAAATTAATATAGTACCAAATTTAGTCTCAAGTTAAAAACACAGAATGCATGTGTCCTGTCTGCCTGATAACATCATGCATTCATTTCCCCATGCCAGGATACAAAGGCATGGCAAGCCGATGTTTGAAAAAATAAAGTCTGCTTAAAAATTATTATTATGCAAGTAATAGAATTCTGTCTACTTAATAATCCATTGTTTAATTGGTAAGATAGAGAATAATGACTTTTACAATAGAAAAAATAAATTCAAGTAGCATAACTTTCTGATGGTCTCTTTCACATTTTTATCTTTTAAAGCATAGAATTTAACTTAACTTAATAACATATACATATTTTCAGTCAGAATTTCAAAACTGCATTTCTAATATGTACATTGTGTGTATACCTGTATATCCACTGTCTCTATTTGACTTTAAAAAAGTTAATCGTGGGCTTCCCTGGTGGCACAGTGGTTGAGAATCTGCCTGCCAATGCAGGGGAAACGGGTTCAAGCCCTGGTCTGGGAAAATCCCACATGCCACGGAGCAACTAGGCCCGTGAGCCACAACTACAGAGCCTGCGCGTCTGGAGCCTGTGCTCCACAACAAGAGAGGCCGCGATAGTGAGAGGCCCGCGCACCGTGATGAAGAGTGGACCCCGCTTGCCGCAGCTAGAGAAAGTCCTTTCACAGAAACGAAGACCCAACACAGCCAAAAATAATAAATAAATTAATTAATTTTTTAAAAAAGGTTAATTGTGTTTCAAAGATATGATTTCACAATGTTTGCATCTATCTCTTATAAATGGAACTAAAACAAAAGATTGTGTTACACACATGTAATTCATCACTAATCTGCAAAACTATCAATATCGGGATGGGCAGTAGCAATTTAACACTTTTGTGATCTGTAATTTACATAGGGGTTGATAATCTGAACACTGATACCATGTATTTGATCTGAGAGATACACTAACGAATTACAAAATAAAAATAAAAATAGTAATAATTGGTACCCTGGATTCTTTAAGGAATTAAGTCTTTACTTTGTATTTACGTATTTAATAATTAGTAGATTTTTTGCCAGGCAATTTGTATAAAGTTTATAAAATCACATTGTTTATTCTGGGAAAGGCTAGGAGTCCAGAGTGCCTAAAGCACAGGCATTGTATAGTGGACTGAGGGAGAGATTAGGTATGCAAAATATACACATTTTAAAGGGAAAAAAACCCCCACAATTTTATTGAATGAAAAGTGAAATCAACATTTGTAGTTAATTTAAAGAGGCAAGTATTTTGTTGAAATACATTCTTTCTTATATGCTGGGAAACTTTTATTTTATAGATACAATTAAACTTGAATTTAAAAGTATTCTCTGGTTTTATTAAGATAACATATTTCCCAAAGTAGCAATTTATCATTACCTTTGTAGTTAACCTTGAAGCCAATAGATCCGACACTTTCATCTGTTTGAAGGTGCAGCCACATTTGGCTACTCATGCTTACTATCAAGTCTGGCACAAAGCTTCCAGTCAGCCTAAAAATAGATGGACAGAGAAGGGAGAAATGGATTATTAAAATACCCTCTGTATGCAAATTATGAGACAGATGTTTCTCACTACTTTCTTGGCTAGAAGCAAACAACTGTCAGATAAACTTATAAGACTATGTTGTTAGGACAAACAACATAATTTAGTGATCAAGGTTTATTATAAACAAGTACTATTTTATGTGTTTAACTAGGTTAGATCTTTCATATCTCTGAGGCAAGATACTAAATTTTATATTTTTAATTAATTTATTTTTTTAAATTTTATTGAAGTCTAGTTGATTTACAATATTGTGTTAGTTCCTGCTGTACAGCAAAGTGAAGCAGTTATACATATACACATATCCACTCTTTTTTAGATTCTTTTCCCATATAGGTCATTACAGAGTATTGAGTAGAGTTCCCTGTGCTATACAGCCGGTCCTTGTTAGTTATCTATTTTATATATAGTAGTGTGTATATGTCAATCCCAATCTCCCAATTTATCCCTCCCCTGTAAACACCCCCCATATCCATAAACTGTTTTCTACATCTGTGACTCTATTTCTGTTTTGTAAATAAGTTCATTTGTACCATTTATTTTAGATTCCACATCTAAATGATATCATACGATATTTGTCTTTCTCTGTCTGATTTACTTCATTCAGTATGACAATATCTAGGTCCATCCATGTTGCTGCAAATGACATTATCTCATTCTTTTTTTTTATAGCTGAATAGTAATCTATTGCATATGTGTACCACATCTTCTTATCCACTCCTGTGTGAATGGACATTTAGGTTGTTCCCATGTCCTGGCTACTGTAAATATTACTGCAACAAACACTGGGGTGTGTGTATCTTTTTGAATTATGGTTTTCTCCAGATACATGCCCAGGAGTGGGATTGCTGGGTCATATGTTAGTTCTAGTTTTTTAAGGAACCTCCATATTGTTCTCCATAATGATTGTACTAATTTACATTCCCACCAACGGTGCAAGAGGGTTCCCTTTTCTCCACACTGTCTCCCACATTTATTGTTTGTTGATTTTTTGATGACGGCCATTCTGACCGGGGTGAGGTGGTACCTCATGGTACTTTTGATTTTCATTTCTCTAATGATTAGTGATGTTGAGCATCTCTTCATGTGCCTCTTGGTACAGGGACATTTTGCCTGCAGTAGCTTCACGCATTTAGGAGAAGGGACAGCAGGGTTAGGAACTGGAGCCTCTTTCTGCTCTAGAAAGTTCTGCACCTATCTCATATTCCTTGTCATTTCTAGATGTCTCTCTGCTTATCTTTTTATTCTTTGATACTTCCTATGTTTACTTGTTTTTTTTTTTTTATTTCCACAATTTCCAAAAATGTATTTGCCCTCTTATTTCTTTAACATCTTTATTGGAGTATAATTCTTTACAATGGTGTGTTAGTTTCTGCTTTATAACAAAGTGAATCAGCAATACATATATCCCCATTCTATATATGTGTGTTAGCATACTGTATTTGTTTTTCTCTTTCTAACTTCACTCTGTATGACAGGATCTACATCCATCCACCTCACTACAAATAATTCAATTTTGTTTCTTTTTAACAGCTGAATAATATTCCATTGTATAAATGTGCCACATCTTCTTTATCCATTCATTTGTCGATGGACACTTAGGTTGTTTCCATGTCCTGGCTATTGTAAATAGAGATGCAATGAATATCGTGGTATATGACTCTTTTTGAATTATGGTTTTCTCAGGGTATATGTCCAGTAGTGGGATTGCTGGGTCATATGGTAGTTCTATTTTTAGTTTTTTAAGGAACCTCCGTACTGTTCTCCATAGTGGCTGTATCAATTTACATTCCCACCAACAGTGCCAAGATACTAAATTTTAGATCATTGAAAATCTTATACTTCTTTTTGAACTGATAAGAAAAAAAGAATTTATAAAAATATTTAACTTGTTTTTTTAACACCAGGAATGTACTTCATTTTGACATTCAAGTTTCACAGAACTTTTTTCTAAAGAAACATTGTGGAAAATATTTAAGTACTGTGCAAAACAATAAAATGGCAAGGAGTATAATATAAACCTTCACAATACTGATGTCAGGCTAGTCACGTCATGTATGTTGTACTGGGAATAATTTTATTTTAAAGAATATTCTGCTAATGCATCACTGAATCTATGCATTAATAATCTCATTCAGTAATGCTCAATTTTATAACCCTAACAGGGGAAATTACTTAATGTTTCCTCTGTCATTAATAATGTTTTAGTCACATATTTGAACCGAAGCCAAGGGTCATACAAAGCTGGAAAGCAAATGAGTAAATAAGACCTTGAGGGGAAAAGTCTGTCAAGAATACAAAGAGAAAAGAAAAATGGATTCACTGCTGAGTAAAATATCCATAATGTCTAGGACTTCTAAATTACATAATAAAAAAATACGTTTTTAAAAGAAGAAATTATTAAGTGTTTACCCACTTTATTGCTAAAACCATGAAGATTTCTGAAAAATTGCATGAGGAGAGAAGGTATAAAGTTTCCCTTCCTAATAAAAAGGGCACCCTAAGAGAGCAGTGTCCTGGATGGAGGCTATACTATAATTAGACCAGCAGAGGGCAACGTGGAGGACTGTATCCTTGAAGCCATCATGGCAGCAGAATGTCCTGCTCACTGGTCAGCCGCCAAAACTATAGAACATGATCAGCAGACTGCATTAGCAATACAGCTATGCCAGCAGTGCCCACTGTTACAGAATTTATGGGAATCCATCACAAATGAACCCAGTTAAATATTATGATTTAATTATGGGATTGTGCGTAATATTAAGGAATATTAAGGAATAGTGTGAGATATAAAGATACTATAAGATATCATAGAATTTTAGACTATAGTCACTTTCTTCCTGCCAAAGCAAATTTAAAATTATTATAATGTAAAAGATACGAACAACGAACACATACATTCTCCTTTGTAACATATGTGTATATCTGTATGTATTCATATACATACACATACACATTATCGTTTGAAAACTTTGTGGCATGTGAACTTTCAATTTTCAAATTGATGAGTTCAAAAGAACTAGTCTTTTAAGCTATGGTAAAGAGACAGGTTTATGGGCAAGAGTGAGGACTCAAGCTCAGAGACATGAAAGAAAGTAAAGTAAATCCATTATGAAATGGGCATGAGAGCTTAAAACTATAGGATGTGCATCAGCTATACCATATCAAATATGCCAACAATCTATCTCATAGTGAATATTAAAAGACACATTTTTATGAGATTAAATTATTCCTCTTTATTATATCCTCCTATATCCATCTCAGTCCTGAACTCTTTTACCAGCCCAAAACCTCTAGCACATATAAGTTTGTCAGTATTTCATAAAGAACAGCTAACACATATAGACGAATCGTTCCACTGCCAATTTGTTCTATTGGCCATGATTCTACCTAGTTCCCACCCCATTGATGGTGTAAGGGTAAATATAAATCTAAAAAAAAAAGGATTAAATTAAACATTTCCCCAATATCAGAAGGTAAAGAAAAATTCCCCTTTCTCTCTAGCATCTCTTACTAAACTTGAAATTATAAATGATAATGTTTGTTACAGATGTATGTAAATCTTTTAAGCTAAATAAGCCTCTTGTCAATTTTTGCGCGACATGAATGACTTTCTTGCAGGCCTTAGTGTTACCTCTTTGAAATATGAACATCAAGGAAAATGTCACCCTGTCTCCCTGTTTCTGTGGGAGTTTAAGCTTAGGCATATAGCTTCATGATGTTAATTTCCTGCTTTTCATAAAGATAGGAGAAGTTCTATTTTCCCTTTTGATAAGGTCAATTAACATGTATGTAAATATATTGTATCTGCCTGATATACAAAGGGTAAGATTTAGTTCTCTTTGCAATCTCTTTTGCAGATTGCCTATGATGTCCATCACAGTCTAGTTGAATGCTTATTCAATATTAAAACTGTTTCATTCTTTCTACATTTTGTGGAGAGGCTTGACTGGGTTTGCAGGAGATTTTATTGTCAATTATATTTCTCCAACAATTTGGTGATGAGGATGGGATGCAAATGGCAGTTCCAAAATTAAGTAGACCAGATGAAGTTCTTACGGCCACATAACGGTAGTTTAAGAGACCCTAAATTATAAAAAGTCTCCCTCCTAGTGCTCTCCTCTTTTGGAATACTAGCTAGATTAAACACCTTCTGCAAATTTAAGATTTTTCTATTGAGTAAGCATGGGTAAACTGGGCTCTAAAATCCCTTCAGGATCATGATTAGCTTTGATGATGGAAAAATATGGGAAGCCAGGAATGTTGCCTGCAGTTCTTAAACAACTACTATCTCTGTCACATTTGGAATACTTATGAGAATACAGTCTTTCAAGATTTATGAGGGATTTAGGAGGTCCATATTATAAGCAAATTAATTGCTGGTGTTTACTGGATGGACATCATTCTAAGAGTAAAGTTAAAAATGATTTGGAAAGCCAGAAGGAAAGACTGAGAAAAATGGAAAAGGGAATTTGAGAATTAAAGGTACTTTCTCTTTCACAGAGCCCTCTTCTTCTTTTCTTCGCGGTTTCTGCTTCCTCTGTTCCCCCTACCTCTCTTTATTCTTCTTGCTTCAAACAAACTCCTGGGAAGACGGAAGTGACGATCTTTTAGATCGTCACTTCCCTTTGTCAGTAAATTTCCCTACAAAGAAGGCTGATGACATGACTTTTTTTATCTGGCACTGAATTACCTGCCCTGTTTGAGAACACAGGCTTGTCATCCTCATATCCTAGCTCTGAGTCCACTCTATGTCCTAGCATAGAGTCTACCTCCAGGAGTCTCTTATCATCCATACACTATGGATCTAGGAAAGAAGAAACTATAAGTCTCTTATCATCCATACACTATGGATCTAGGAAAGCAGAAATTATGAGTCTCTTATCATCCATACAGTATGGATCTAGGAAAGCAGAAACTATAAGGAGATATATTTAGGGAAGAATTGAGAACTTGAATAAAAGATTCTGTCCCTATAGGAAAGTGACAGGATGTACAGTAGTTCACTAGTCACTTGGAAAAAAAAAGAAAAAGAAAAAAAAGTATTAGGTTGATAAATATACCAGCATAAGATAGAAGCCAAATAGTCATATAATTCTACTTTTTTTTTGTCACAATATGTGGAAAACCAGTTCTTATCTGATCATCAGTGAAGCTGATGCCATTGAGAAGCTACCCAGCCTATTCATGTGAAAGCTTCTCTTCCTCTTTTCCAGAGTTTGCAGAAGTACTACACAGTGTGTTTTTACTTTACAGACCCACGCTTGGGGATGTGCACAAGCTACTGTGGGGAATTCTGCAACCACCAGACTTTGCTCCTTTGACGGAGCAAGCACATTGGGGACCAGAAGATGACCCACCCCGTCAAGGAGTAGCAGCTATCCACCACCCTCCACAACTGTGGAAGAACCAAGGACTTGGGTGACCCATCCAAAGAGACTGCTCGCAGTCTTTCCTCTAAAGATGAGCTGGGAGAAATTGCAGTGTTGTATCCACAAAACAAATGAGTCCCCATTATTTTCTATCTAAAATTTCTTTCTGTTGAAATTTTCTCAAAATTTACTGGCCTGGTTCCAAGGGCAGATAAAAATTGTCCCCTGGTCCTATCCTTTGCCTTTGCTCTCTTGCTGGTTATCCAAACTCAAATTAGGAGAAAGGCAGAAGGTTGGCAAGGACAGATTACTACTCAAATCTTAGCAGCAACTACTCAGTTGGGGAACAATCTAGAAAAAATATGAAGAAGAAAAGAAGTTATAAACTGCTGCGTTAACTGTTCAGTTAATACGGTTTACTAAAGAAAATAAACTTCACTCTGGCCAATCTGTGAAGGCAGCAAAGAAGAGAAAACCGTGTGTTATTATTCCAAGAAACTGGGACAGTGGAAAAGAGATTGAAGAAAAGAGACTCCAGAAGATGCAGAAATTGCAGAAACAAGGGAATGAAGAAAGCCCAGAAAGCTAGAGAATAATTGTCAAATGGTTTACAATTGACAGATTGAGGGAATCTCAGCAGTAGGAACTGATGAAATTTATGTCTGAATAAATTTCCCTCAGGCTAACATATATTTGATTTTTCTGGATACAGAAAAATCTGTAGATACAGGTACTACTTATTCTGAAAATGTCCCAGCAATCCCTCACCTTCCATCTGGTGATAGACCAATTCAGGTTGTTGGTATTTTAAATCAGCTTTATATGTGTTCTTTTCTTCTGTGGTTCCCATATTAATAGATCTCCTGACTAAGGAACATGTTTTACTTTCTCCTGATTCTCCTGTAAACCTACTGGGGAGAGATCTCCTGTGCAAATTAAAACTACCATATTGTATACTCCATATGGAGTGTCTGTTTAATGTCCTTGGAAAAAACTGTCTTATTTGGTTATGGTGTGCTTTCTGAAAGAAAAGGAATATAGCAGCAAGTGGCAGTACCACACTGTGCTGGAAAAGTACCCTGAGCAGAAATAAAGCAATGCATCACTTTGGGCCTTGGGATAATAACACTGGTTTAAAAAGCATAGGCCATGACCATGTGTCAAACAGTAGCCTTTGTTGAGAGCTCAACTAGAAGAAATAAAACCAGTTATAAAAAGAATTAGAAAAACAAAGGCTAATTATAAAAGGGCATTCACCCTGTAATATTAATACTGCCAAACTTCCAGCAAAGAAGGAAGGTAAATTTGATAAATATGGCTGATCTTAATATAACATCTTAAAGAAGTAAATAAATCCATTGTTCTATTAATACCTACAGTTCCTAATACTATATTATAACTTTGGTACCACACTCTACAAAGTTTTTCTCCAATTTATCTATGCTCTGCTTTTTTTCCCCATTCCTCTAATCTAAACAGGTCTATATTCTTGTTTGTTTTTACTTATGAAGGAAGTCCAGTATTTATGGCAAAGGATTCCTCAAGAGTTTCAGTACTCTCCTACTATTTCTTTAGCCATTTACAGAAAACTTATGGTAACTTCCACCAGAAGGATATATAAGCATTCAATATATAAATGGTTTGCTGGTAGCATCAAAACTAAAGAGTAATGCAAAACTGATACTTTGGCTTTGTTACAATTTCCCCCTTCACAAGGACATAAGACCTCATTGGGTAAATTGCAATATTGCCAAACTGAGGGATATTTGGGGCATATATTGATGGTGAGGGCCCACAAGTGTTACAACACAGGGTCAGCCCATTTTGCAGATAAAATGCCATATTACAAAAAACAACTTAGACCATTTCGGGGACTGATAGGATATTGTGAATAGTGGATTCTAGCTTCTGCAGAGAAGGAAAACCTTTAATGGAGCAACTGTGTGAAAATTGTTCAGAACCTCTGATTTACTCTGTAGAATCTAAAGTGGCTTTTGAACTAAAATTGGCTATCGTCTCAGCTTTGGGGATCCGTAATTTTGAAAAGCCCTTCTTCTTGTTTTGTCATTAAAGTAAAAGTGATACTTCTGGAATTTAACTCAAAAGTTGGGATGAGACCATACATTAATAGTGTGTTTCTCAGTTCTTCTGGAGGCCGTGGCACTGTGGATACTGGGCTGTTGTGACAGCAGCAGACACATCTTTAAAAAGGCTTAAGCCCTTAGCTCTGGTCACTTGACTTATGTGCATGCCTTACTGTTGTGACAGATATCTTATAAGTACATAAGATCCAGAATATGTAGGCATGGCATCAGACTAGTTATGAATAAGCACTATTATTCAATCCTAACACTGTATTTGGGAGATGCAATCTCCTAAATCCCATTCATTTTTTACCAGATTTTGATCAAATAGATGATCATGATTGTACAATGGTAAAAGAAGACAACACTAGGCCCTGGCATGTTTTAACTGATACTGTTCATAACCTCTTTTAATAATGTTACCTAATGGGTCAGGTACTCAGAATAAAAGTGACCAACTTAAGGCTTCGTATGCTAATGGTGACTTGTTATGAAATTTTGGAAGTTTATATTTTGCCTAGAGTTTAGTTGGCACAAGCAGCCTAGTCAATAACAGTAACAGGAATTCTAATTCTTGATATATGTACATATGTGCACATACATACATACACAGACACATGTAGTTTTTAATATATATATATTATATATATTATATATATATATGATGTGTTTGTGTCTGTCATGCAAAGGAGGTAATCTGGAAAATTAGAGGATTCTCTACTTTGAGGGGAAGTAAAATATCTCATGAAAAATTGATAGTTGATTTTTTAGAGGCTGTACAGCTGCCGCTCAGATCAGTAATCCATTATAGAGCTCACGCAGGGCAGAATAAAAACTTCTAAAGGCAATGATTTTGCTGACAGCTGTAAAAGCCACTGTTAAAATGTGGCAGATTTCAAAGTTAGAAGCCTCACATTTAACACAACAGGCAATTTTTATTAACTTCCAAATATATGCTTCAAAAAAGGAAATGTAAAAATGGATTCAAAAGGGGGTTAAAAGAAATTTGACTGAACTATGGGAATTATCCAACAAAATCATTTCTATAGAACAGTCCTTATTTGCTTGGTTAATAATTCTGTGTTACCAACATAATTAAGTAAAAGAGGGATTTTTAAAGGCAGTAGATTCTTAGCATATTTACATAAAAGGTGAAGTTATTCAAAACATATTTAAGAGATGAGCAACTTGTCAGCAGAATTATTTACAGGTCACTCCCAAGGTATGGTATAGGCAGTTTTCCCAGTCAAATTTACCAGAAACTTACTGGCATTTGGATTTCATAGAATTAATGCCTGAGGAAAGTAAGAAATTTTATCTACTTATGGTGTATATGATGTTTGGATGGTCTGAAGTCTTTCCTTCTTCAGATGCCAATACTCAGGCAGTGGTAAAATCTCTCTTAATAAACGTATTTTCTACATTTTGGATACTAGAGCATAATGAACCAGAGAGAGGATGTCATCTTATTCCCACTGCCATCCAGTAATTATGCAAATGTTTACAGACTCCCAGAAGATGAATCAAACTCATCTGCTAAGATTCAGCAATATACTAGATTAAAATGGCTAGAACTTTACTTCTAGCCTTGTTGAAAATTAGAGCAACCCTTGCAGGCAAGCATCATATTTTTCCCTTTGAACTTATATTTGGTAGACCTATGAATTTGGGCCAGAGATCATGTTCTGTGTCTGATTTAAGTGAATCCTCCCATAATCATGTTCAGTACTTCAAAGGGCCTCTTTCTTCCCTAGAAGCCCTGAGACATAAAGTTATAAGGACCTTGAAGGACCCACTGGAAGAAGTATGCCACCTCTAGTGACTAGAATATTCTGCTTACGTCAAAGTGTTCTAGAGAAAAGATAGGCTGTTCTCGTGCTGGAGGAACCCTTTCAAGGGCTGCTAATCATCCGTGGCTATCGAAGTGAAAGGAAAACTCAGGTGGATCCATGTTTGTCAAGTGTAGCCAGAATCTCAGATGGAATGGACAGTGGTTCCTACAAAGAACTGGAAACTTAAATTTTCTAGAACAACTTATAATGGCACTGAACTTAACTGAAAGAAGGTATTCTAGCAAGCTACAATCCTCATGAATTACCCTGCTGTCTTATTCACGGTAGTATTATTTTAAATATTTTAAGAATCACATTTCATTAAAAAACAAACATGTTATTTGTTACACTATTTTTCCTTCTGTACCCCCATTAATATTTCCCACAATCACTACTTCCAAACAGCTCTAAATAGTACTCCCAATAACCAAGACAACCTTAACATTACCATTGGCTTAACTAAATTTTAGAGAGGTATCATCCTGAATATAGGCTCCGGCCCTCACTTTTCTTAAGAGAATTTACTTTAGAAAATTTGCAATTGTAAATCCTTTCTCTGCCCTTTGAGGTGTAAATCTTCTACAACCAGGAATGTCTCTCTCAAGGACTTGGAAGCCATCGTGCTGAAATAAAATCATCCAAGGAGATAGCATTCCTGTTTTCCTGACTCTGTGGGAGTGAAGAGCCCAACTTTGCTAAGTAACTACTAGCAAACACAGATGGCATATTCATATTGACTAATCTCCCACCTAAAGTTTTCCAGTACTTTTCTACTAGCTCACCCCAGCTTTTAAACACCATCTCACCTTGTCCAGAAGAGCTGAGTTCAATTTGTCTTCCCTATAACAGTAGTCTTGACTCTCATTTCAATAGTCTTTGCCCCTATTGCAATAGTCCTGACTTCTGCTGTAATAGTCTTGAATAAAGTCCTCCCTGACTGTTTAACTGGCCTGACATAATTTCTCTCTTATACCAGTATAGACATGATCTGGTCTTACAAATCCAACAATCCAATTATTGGCAGAGTCAAACTGAGGCCATCTTACCAATTTTTTTAATAATATCAAAGTAAAAGTAACTGATATACATCCAGATACTCAGTATCTAAATTTGACACACACCCAGGAAGACGCAGCAGGAAAACTATCACATAAGAGACACAGAAATCTGGCATTCACAATTTAAGACTGCAGTAGACACGTGTAAAGTCCCTTGATTAACTTTGAGATACAAGTTCCTTCCAGTCCAGGTATAGATAAACAAAAGTGGATATTTATTCAAACACATGGAGGCTAAATGATATGCTACTAAACAACCAATGGATCATTAAAGAAATCAAAGAGGAAATCGAAAAATACCTAGAGGCAAATGAAAACGAAAACATGACAATCCAAAACCTATGGGACCCAGCAAAAGCAGTTCTAACAGGGAAGTTTATAGTGATGCAAGCTTACTTCAGGACATAAGAAAAATCTCAAATAAACAATCCAACCTTAAACCTAAAGCAACTAGAGAAAGACAAACAAACAAAACCCAAAGTTAGTAGAAAGGAAGAAATTATAAAGATCAGAGCAGAAATAAATGAATTAGAGACTAAGAAAGCAATAGAAAAGATGAATGAAATTAAAAACACTAAAAGATGGTTCTTTGAAAAGATAAACAAAATTGAAAAACCTTTAGCCAGACTCACCAAGAAAAAAGAGAGGGCCCAAATCAATAAAATCAGAAATGAAAAAGGAGAACTTACAACTGACACCACAGAAATACAAAGGATCATAAGAGACTACCACAAGCAACTATATGCCAAGAAAATGGACAACCTAGAAGAAATGGATAAATACTGAGAAAGGTACAATCTCTCAAGACTGAACCAGGAAGAAGTAGAAAATATGAACACACCAATTACCAGTACTGAAATTGAATGAGTAACTTTAAAACTCCCAACAAATAAAAGGTGAGGGCCAGATGGCTTCACAGGCAAATTCTACCAAACACTTCGAGAAGAGTTAACACCTATCCTCCTGAAAATTTGTATAGAAACACAAAAGACCCCAAATAGCCAAAGCAATATTGAGAAAGATGAACAGAGCTGGAAGAATCAGGCTCCCTGACTTCAGACTGTACTACAAAGCCACACTCATCAAAACAGTATGGTGTTTGCACAAAAACAGACACATCGATCAGTGGAACAGGATAGAAAGCCTGAAAATAAACCCATGCACTTATGGTCAATTAATCTACAACAAAGGAGGCAAGAATATACAAATGGAGAAATGACAGTCTCTTCAACAAGTGGTGCTGGGAAAACTGAACAGCTACATGTAAAAGAATGAAATTAGAAGATTCTCTAACATCATATATAAAAATAAACTCAAAGTAGTTCAAAGACCTTAATGTAAGACTGGATACTATAAAACTTCTAGAGGAAAACATAGGCAGAACACTGTTTGACACAAATCGCAGCAATATTTTTTGTATCCGTCTCCTAGAGTAATGGAAATAAAAACAAAAATTTAAAAATGGGATCAAATTAAACTTAAAAGCTTTTGCACAGCAAAGGAAACCATAAACAAGACAAAAAGACAACCTTCAGACTGGGAGAAAATATTTGCAAATGGAGCAACCAAAAAGAGATTAATCTCCAAATTATACAAACAGCTCATACCGCTCAATATCAAAAGACAAACAAACAACCTAATCAAAAATGGGCGTAAGACCTTAATAGACATTTCTCCAAAAAAGATATACAGATGGCTAACAGGCACATGAAAAGATGCTCAACATTGCTAATTATTAGAGAAATGGAAACCAAAACTGCAATGAGGTATCACCTCACACTGGTCAGGATGGCCATCATCAAAAAGTCTACAAATAATAAATGCTGGAGAGGGTGTGGAGAAAAAGGAACCCTCCTACACTGTTGGTGGGAATGTAAATTGGTGCAGCCACTGTGGAGAACAACATGGAGTTTTCTTAAAAAACTAAAAATAGAGCTACCATATGATCCAGAAATCCCACTCCTGGACATATATCTGGAGAAAACTATAGAAAAAATACATGCACCCTAACAACATTCATACCAGCACTGTCTACACAGCCAAGACATGGAAGCAACCTAAGTGTCCATCGACAGATGAAAAGACAAAGAAGATATGGTATAATGGAATATTACTCAGCCATAAAAAAGAATGAAATAATGTCACTTGCGGCAACATGGATGGACCTAGAGATTATCATACTAAGTGAAGTAAGTCAGACAAAGACAAATTTCTTATGATATCACATATATGTGGAATAAAAAAAATGATACAAATGAATTTATTTACAAGAGAGAAATAGAAAAAAACTATGGTTACCAAAGAGGAAAGGGGGTGGGGAGGGATAAATTAGGAGTTTGGATTAAAATATACACACTACTGTATATGAAATAGGTAACCAACAAGGACCTACTATCTAGCACAGGGAACTATATACTCAACATCTTATAATAACCTATAATGGAAAAGAATATAAAAAAGAATATATATACATATATGTTTAAAAAGTGGATGTTTATTAATCATGTAGATTTAATTTATTGTTACAATAATACAATTATTGATTTGGACTCAGGCAAAAAATGGCCCACAGGCTGGGTTTGTCTTCAAGCCTTACAACACTTAGAGTTATGTATACTAAACACTGTAAGTTCAGTATGTGCCCTTCAATAGGTGCCTCATAATAATACTAGATAATGGCTCTGAGTATGTTTGTGTTTCCTGTCTAGAAAAAATTATTTTGAAAGATGAATAATTACTGAAGGGCCCAGATCATCTCGTAAATATAATATTACTTATGTGATTGATGAGAACTAGGAGAAATTTATTGGGCCTGTGAAGGAAAACACTTAGTTAAAAATTTAGATTCAGGCTCCAGAATGAAGCTACGCCACAGGACTGAATTAGGTAATATTTCATATGAAACTACAAAATAATACTCAAATTGTTAATCATTTGAAAGTATAAGCAATATAGACATCACAACAGTTTGTAAAATTAATGTATGACGAAAGAAAAATTTTGACCACTGCTAATCAAAAATCTGCTTTAACCATTCACCACTGGTATAATAAACGTAAAGGCTAATATTGCACTGAATTTTTAAATTCATCTTATTGTAACCCTGACAATTGCTTTGCTTTGTATTTTACTGTGGACTTGCTGTATATTTAGATGATTGAAAATTGCCAAGATAAAGCAGAAACAGCAATAGAGATAACTACAAAATTGTAGCTTTATTATAAAACAGTCACAAAAGAAAAAATTATAAGTGCAAACACAAATTTAAAAAATATTCAAAATTTCCCTAATAACAAAAGGGAAAAATAACTCTCCTCCCCTCCCACCTCTCTTTAGCATTTCTTTTAGAAAACTTGCAATTACAAATGATTGCTTTCTCTGTTTCTTTCAGATGTATGTAAATGTTTTAAAAGCTAAATAAACCTCTTACCAGTTTTGCACCCCAAGAATGTCTCTCTTGGAGGCCATGGGAGTCATCTCTTTGAAATGTGAACATGAAGATGGATGGTGCCCTGTCACCCTGTTTCTGTGAGAGTTAAAGCCTAGGTGCTTGGCTTCAGGATGTAACCTCCTTCTTGTCATAAAGAAGACAAGGATAGTGCATTCAGGCTACTATCAAAAAAAAAAAAAAAACAGGAGAGACCAGGTGGCTTATAAACAACATAATGCACTATCCTTTTTCTTTTGATAAGGATAATTCACATGTGAAATGATTGTATCTACTTGTCTATATAAATGGTTTAGATTTTCTTTTCTCTTTTTGCAGTTTCTTTAGCAGATTGCCTATCATGTGCATCATGGTCTGATTTAATCCATTTTCAATAGTAAAACTAATTCATTCTTTTCTTTTATTTTCTGGAAAGGATTCACTGGGTTGGTAGGTGACTTTATATCAATATTTGTATTTTCTCAACAATGGGTATGTCACTTAAAACTCTGCTCTTCGCATCCAGCGTCAATGGCTAATTAATCTCGATATCCTTTCAAAGACCTTGGTTTAGACTCAAACTGCTTAAGACAACTTTTTATTCCAACCCCATCCCTGACAATTAAGGGGTGCTTCTGGGCCACAGAGGAGGGAGTCCTATACCATTCTCAAAAAACTCTGAAAAGAGTCTTCAAATAGTTTTAACATGTTTTTAATACATCTTTTTGAACCAATTATCTGTAAACTTAAATTAAAACTTCTTTAATATATGTTTATTTACAAGCTGAGTAACCTCAGCATTAATAGTGCATACTAATCTTCTTAGTTAGTCCCTTCATGCTAGAATAAAAGATTAAAAGCCCCAAATAAATGCACTCAGAAATATTACTCAAGCTCTCAAGTACAAGATAAAATAAAAGAGAAGATCTATTAAATTTCAATTATGCTCAATGCCTGATTTTCCTTACAATCACTCTAGGCATTACGGGTGTATTCATTACAAATAACAACTATAGTCCTACATTCGAATATATTTTTTGTATTGTACAAGTATGTAACTTTTGCCTTTTATAGAAATGCATTTAATATTATTTCTTCTAATACAGTGCTATCAAGGATGATGTATACCATCATTTTTGGATACATGAAATTAATTAAGGATGATGATGATGGCTGCAAAAATTAGATTAGAAAAAAACCCTGAAATATCACCATTAGGGTGACATCAAAAAGTGTTATCACCAACAGGGCAGACAGCAAAAGCAAGAAGAACTACAATCCTGCAGCCTGCAGAAGGAAAACCACATTCACAGAAAGAGAGACAAGATGAAAAGGCAGAGGGCTATGTAACAGACGAAGAAACAAGATAAAACCCCAGAAAAAACAACTAAATGAAACAGAGATACACAATCTTCCAAAAAGAGAAATCAGAATAATGATGGTGAAGATGATCCAGGACCTTGGAAAAAGAATGGAGGCAAAGATCAAGAAGATGCAAGAAATGTTTAACAAAGATCTAGAAGCATTAAAGAACAAACAAAGAGAGATGAACAATACAATAAACGAAATGAAAAATACACTAGAAGGAATCAATAGCAGAATAACTGAGGCAGAAGAACAGATAAGTGACCTAAAAGACAGAATGGTGGAATTCACTGATGGGGAACAGAATACAGAAAAACGAATGAAAAGAAATGAAGACAGCCTAAGAGACCTCTGGCACAACATTAAATGCACAAACGTTCGCATTATAGGGGTTCCAGAAGGAGAAGAGAGAGAGAAAGGACCCGAGAAAATACTTGAAGAGATGAGAGTCGAAAACTTCCCTAACATGGGAAAGGAAATAGCCACCCAAGTCCAGGAAGCGTAGAGAGTCCCATACAGGATAAACCCAAGGAGAAACACACCGAGACACATAGTAATCAAACAGACAAAAATTAAAGACAAAGAAAAATTATTGAAAGCAGCAAGGGAAAAATGAAAAATAATATACAAGGGAAATCACACGGGTTTGTGCCCCGGTCCGGGAAGATCCCACATGCGACACAGAGGAAAAAAACAGACAAAAATTAAAGACAAAGAAAAATTATTGAAAGCAGCAAGGGAAAAATGAAAAATAATATACAAGGGAAATCCCATAAGGTTAACAGCCGATTTCTCAGCAGAAACTCTACAAGCCAGACGGGAGTGGCATGATATACTTAAAGTGATGAAATGGAAGAACCTACAACCAAGATTACTCAAGCTGGAGTAGCAACAATCATATCAGATAAAATAAACCTTAAAATAAAGAATGTTACAAGAGACGAGGAAGGACACTACATGACGATCAAGGGATCAATACAAGCAGAAGATATAACAATTATAAATATACATGCATCCAACATAGGAGCACCTCAATACATAAGGCAACTGCTAACAGCTCTAAAAGAGGAAATCGACAGTAACACAATAATGGTGGGGGACTTTAACACCTCACTTACACTAGTGGACAGATCATCCAAACAGAAAATTAATAAGGAAACACAAGGTTTAAATAGACTAGATAGATTCAATTGATATTTATAGGACATTATATCCAAAAACAGCAGATTATACTTGGTTCTCAAGTGTGCACGGAACATTCTCCAGGATAGATAATATCTTGGGTCACAAATCAATCCTCAGTAAATTTAAGATAATTGAAATCATATCAAGCATCTTTTCTGACCACAACGCTATGAGATTAGAAATCAATTAAAGGGAAAAAAATGCAAAAAACACACACACGGAGGCTAAACAATACGTTACTAAATAACCAAGATATCACTGCAGAAATCAAAGAGGAAATAAAAAACTACCTAGAGACAAATGACAATGAAAACACAACGATCCAAAACCTATGGGATGCAGCAAAAGCAGTTCTAAGAGGAAAGCTTATATGAATGCAATCCTACCTCAATAAACAAGAAAAACCTCAAATAAAAAATCTAACGTTACACCTAAAGGAACTAGAGAAAGAAGAACCAACAAAACCCAAAGTTAGCAGAAGGAAAGAAATCATCAAGATCAGAGCAGAAATAAATGAAATTGAAACAAAGAAAACAATACCAAAGATCAATAAAACTAAAAGCTGGTTTTTTGAGAAGATAAACAAAATTGATAAGCTACTAGCCACATTGATCAAGAAAAAGAGGGAGAGGACTCAAATCAATAAAATTAGAAATGAAAAAGGAGAAATTACAACAGACACCGCAGAAATACAAAGCATCCTAAGAGATTACTACAAGCAACTGTATGCCAATAAAATGCACAACCTGGAAGAAATGGACAAATTCTTAGAAATATATAGCCTTCCAAAACTGAACCAGGAAGAAATAGAAAATATGAACAGACCAATCACAAGCAATGAAATTGAACCTGTGATTAAAAATCTTCCAATGCACAAAAGTCCAGGACCAGAGAGCTTCACAGGTGAATTCTATCAAAAATTTAGAGAAGACCTAACACCCATGCTTCTCAAACACTTCCAAAAAATTGCAGAGGAAGGAAAACTCTCAAACTCATTCTATGAGGCCACCATCACCCTGATACAAAAAACAGTAAAAGATACGACAACAAAAGATAATTACAGACCAATACCATTGATGAATATAGATGCAAAAATCCTCAACAAAATACTAGCAAACAGAATATAACAACACATATCAAAAGGATCATACACCATGATCAAGTGGGATTTATTCCTGTGATGCAAGGATTCTTCAATATACACAAATCAATCAATGTGATACACCATATTAATAAATTGAAGAAGAAAAAC
>NC_041228.1:24805259-24847070 GCF_002837175.3 Physeter macrocephalus | reverse complement strand
GAATCCTAAAGATGCCACCAAAAAACTACTAGAGCTAATCAATGAATTTGGTAATGTTGCAGGACACAAAATGCACAGAAATCTCTTGCATTCCTATACACTAATAATGAAAAATCTGAAAGGGAAATTAAGTAAACACTCCTATTTACCACTACAACAAAAAGAATAAAATACCTAGGAATAAACCTACCTAGGGAGACAAAAGACCTGTATGCAGAAAACTATAAGACACTGATGAAAGAAATTAAAGATGATACCAACAGATGGAGAGATATACCATGTTCTTGGATTGGAAGAATCAATATTGTGAAAATGACTATACTACCCAAAGCAATCTACAGATTCAATGCAATCCCTATCAAATTACCAATGGCATTTTTTACAGAACTAGAACAAAAAATCTTAAAATTTGTATGGAAATCAGATGACCCCCGAAAAGCCAAAGCAGTCTTGAGGGGAAAAAACGGAGCTGGAGGAATCAGACTCCCTGACTTCAGACTATACTACAAAGCTACAGTAATCAAGACAATATGGTCCTGGCACAAAAACAGAAATAGAGATCAATGGAACAGGAGAGAAAGCCCAGAGATAAACCCATGCACCTATGGTCAACTAATCTATGACAAAGGAGGCAAGGATATGCAATGGAGACAGACAGTCTCTTCAATAATTGGTGCTGGGAAAACTGGACAAATACATGTAAAAGAATGAAATTAGAACACTCCCTAACACCATACACAAAAATAAATTCAAAATGGATTAGAGACCTAAATTAAGAATGGACACTATAAAACTCTTAGAGGAAAACACGGGAAGAATACTCTTTGACATAAATCACAGCAAGATCTTTTTTGATCCATCTCCTAGAGTAATGGAAATAAAAGCAAAAATAAACAAATGGGACCTAATGAAACTTAAAAGCTTTTGCAAAGCAAAGGAAATTACAAACAAGCCGAAAAGACAACCCACAGAATGGGAGAAAATATTTGCAAATGAATCAATGGACAAAGGATTAATCTCCAAAATATATAAACAGTTCATGCAGCTCAATATTAAAAAAACAAAAAAAAAAACCCAAAAAACAAACAACCTAATCCAAAAATGGACAGAAGACCTAAGTAGATATTTCTCTAAGGAAGACATACAGATGGCTAAGAGGCACATGAAAAGCTGCTCAATGTCACTAATTGTTAGAGAAATGCAAATCAAAATTACAATCAGATATCACCTCACACCAGTTAGAATGGGTATCATCAGAAAATCTACAAACAACAAATGCTGGAGAGGGTGTGGAGAAAAGGGAATCCTCTTGCACTGTTGGTGGTAATGTAAATTGATACAGTCACTATGGAGAACAGTATGGAGGTTCCTTAAAAAACTAAACATAGAATTATCATATGACCCAGCAATCCCACTACTTGGCATATACCCAGAGAAAACCATAATTGAAAAAGACACATGCACCCCAATGTTCATTGCAGCACTATTTACAATAGCCAGGTCATAGAAGCAAGGTAAATGCCCATCAACAGACAAATGGATAAAGAAGAGGTGGCACATATATACAATGGAATATTATTCAGCTGTTAAAAAGAAACAAAATTGAATTATTTGTAGTGAGATGGATGGATGTAGATCCTGTCATACAGAGTGAAGTAAGTACAGAAAGAGAAAAACAAATATCATTTATTAACACATATATGGGGAACCTAGAAAGTGGTACAGATGAACTGGTTTGCAGAGCAAAAATTGAGACACAGAAGTAGAGAACAAACATATGGACACCAAGGGGGGAAAGCAGTGGGGGTGGGGGGTGGTGGTGTGATGAATTGGGAGATTGGGACTGACATGTATACACTGATGTGTATAAAATGGTTGACTAATAAGAATCTGTTGTATAAAAATATAAATAAAATCAAATTTTTACAAAAGTGTTATCACCTCACTCACACCTGTTAGGATGGCTATTCACAAAAAGGTAAGAAATAACAAATGCTGGTGAGGATGTGGAGAAAAAGGAACCCTTGTACACTGTTGGTGGGAATGTAAACCGTTACACCCCCTATGAAACAGTATGGAGGTTCCTCAAGATATTAAAAACAGAAATACCCTAAGATTCGGCAATCCCACTTCCTGCTAGAGATATCCAAAGGAAAGAAAACCATTATCTCAAAGAGTTATCTATAATCCCACCTTCACTGCAGCATTATTCACAAGAACAGGGCTATGGAAACAACCTAAGCATCTCTCAGTGGATGAATAGATCAAGAAAATTTATGTGCACACACACACACACACACACACACACACACACACATCGCTCAGCCTTAAAAAGGAAGGAAATCCTGTTATTTGCAACAACATGGGTGAAACTGGAGGGCATTACAATAAGTGACACTAAGTCATATAAAGAAAGACAAATACTACATGGAATCACATATGTGGAACCTAAAAAATAAAAAATAAAAATGAGAGAGAGTCTTAATTCATAGAAATAAGAGAGTTGCCAGGTATTGGGGAGTGGGGGAAATAGGTAGAGGTTGGTAAAAGTGTACATACTTTCAGTTATAAGATGAGTAAGATCTGAAAGTCTAATGTGTAACATGATAACTATAGTTGATAACACTGAACTCTATAACTGAAATTTGCTAGAAGTAGAACTTAAATGTTCTCACCAGAAAAAAAAAAAAAGGGAAATATGTGAGGTGATAGATGTGTTAATTAACTTGATGGGGGGGAATCCTTTCACAAAGTATACATATATCATCATGTTGTATAATTTAAAATGCCTTACATTTTTATTCATCAATTATACCTCAGTAAGTCTGAAACCAAATTTAAAAGCAAATAAAATAGAAAAGAAAGTGGATCAAAATACTAGACGAACAACATACAGTTTTAAAAATAAAAATACATGAAGTACTTTGGAATGATGGGACTACATAAACGTTAGTTCAATTAGGTAACTGAGTAGTGAATAATTGTGGTTTTTACTTCATTTATGGTCTTGGACTTCAGAAGTTTTAATTTATTGGTTAATTCTAAAGCATAATGTGTGAGAGTGTTTAGAACAGTTCTTATTACAGATGCAAAAAGATGTCTATTTCAACACTTGTTTTTAGAAGAATTTTAAGGTCAAGACCTCAGCACATACATCTTTGTACTCATCTGTGGATACTTCAGTCAAATATTGGGTTGGCCAAAAAGTTTGTTCGGTTTTTCCATAATAGCTTAAAAAAAACCCAAAAGAACTTTTTGGCCAACCCAATATTTAGCACTCTAACAAAGTGCTGTGCTTTTGTGGGAAGAACACTAATGTATTTATTTACATACTCTTCCTATATTTTGTCCTAATTTCTTTTCTACAACCACTTTTGAAATGCCTACCATATTACAAATATTCCTGATAAAAAGAGAAAAAATACCAACTGAAAGCTTCTTTAGTTTAGACAATTTGATCTAATTGAATCCAGGGCCAAAAAAAAAAAAAAAATACATGAGAAACCCAAAACAAAACCATAGTAATTGCTTAAACTGCAGTAAAACCATCAGTGTTTTCACAAAACAAACCAAAATAAAACAGTAAACTGCCTTTTTTTTAGTAAAATCATCCATATTCTCCCAGTTGAAAATGTAACTATCATCACAATGAAGAAATAGTGAAGAACCATAAAAACAAACTATCCTTTATATTTAACATTTTTGTTGCTAGTAATCAAATGTCACAGAGATTATTTCATACTGCAGCCTAAAGTAATTCTGAAATTCCAAAAGCATTTATTTATTATTGCCCAGTAGCAAGTCATTTGAATGACTATGCATCAAATTTTGTCCACACAATGAGATAATTGCTACTGTCAGTTTGATTGTTTTTCTTGCATGTGGTATCAGTAAGTGCTGTTGAAACTCTGGTGCTAGAGACTAAATGTCCCCCTGCTGCCAAAACTTACATGTTAAAACTTAATCTCCAATGTTAGGGTATTTGAAGGTGAGGGCTTTGATAGGTGATTAGGTCATGAAGGCAGAGCCCTCATGAATGTGATTGTGCCCTTTATAAAAGAGGCCCCAGAGAGATCCCTGACCCCATCTGCTATATGAGGACACAGTAAAAAGATGGCCATCTATGAACTGGAAAGCGGGTTGTTAGCAGACACCGAATCTGCTGGCACCATGATCTCTGAATTCCAGCCTCCAGAACTGTGAGGAATACATTTATGTTGTTTATAAACCACCCAGTCTATCCTTTTTTTTTTTTTATAGTAGCCTGAATGCACTGACACCAAATAGACCTGCATAGCTCTCTACTGCTCGTGGTATGTCCTTGCCAATGTCTGCAAAGATACCCCATCTGCTGACATGTTTCAGTAGATGTGTCTTGATGCAGAGCAATTTTTCCGCTCCCATTATAATTCATGCCACACCTAACGATGTTAACAGAGGCTCTGTGTTAGGTATTTTGGGAAATCCAAGATGAGTAGTAAACAATCTCTGCAATCAAGGAACCTAAAATGATTGTGAGTGTGTATGAGTGTGGGTGTGGGTGTGGGTGTGAGTGTAATGGAGGAGGACAAGGAGGAGTGCAAGGCAGAAATAAGAGCAGTAAGAAGATATCGGATTAGTCAAAAAGTTCCTTTGTTTTTTAAGTAAAAATAAAAGACACATTTTCACCAAGAAATTTATTGAACAATGCATTCATCATTTTGTTCCACTCCCTTCTGCCATTTTTCAGGCAATTTCATAATTCTATCTTCCCAAAACTTTCTATCTTTTTGAGCAAAGAACTGTTCCAGGTGCCTTTTACAGTCTTCCAGGGAATTGAAATTTTTTCCATTAACAGAATTTTGTAAAGACTGAAATATCAATAAATGTAAATCTGAAGGGGCAATGTCTGGTGAATATGGCAAATGAATCAGAACTTCCCAGTCAAGCTGTAACAGTTTTTGCCTGGTGATCAAAGAAACATGCAGTCTTGCATTATCCTGATAGAAGATTATGCGTTTTCTTTTGACTAATTATGGATACTTTTCATCAAGTGCTGCTTTCAGTTGGTCTAATTGGGAACCTTTGTTCCACTCCCTTCTGCCATTTTTCAGGCAATTTCATAATTCTATCTTCCCAAAACTTTTTATCTTTTTGAGCAAAGAACTGTTCCAGGTGCCTTTTACAGTCTTCCAGGGAATTGAAATTTTTTCCATTAACAGAATTTTGTAAAGACTGAAATATCAATAAATGTAAATCTGAAGGGGCAATGTCTGGTGAATATGGCAAATGAATCAGAACTTCCCAGTCAAGCTGTAACAGTTTTTGCCTGGTGATCAAAGAAACATGCAGTCTTGCATTATCCTGATAGAAGATTATGCGTTTTCTGTTGACTAATTATGGATACTTTTCATCAAGTGCTGCTTTCAGTTGGTCTAATTGGGAACAGTACTTGTTGGAATTAATTGTTTCATTTTCCGGAAGGACCTCAAAATAGAGGACTCCTTTCCAATCACACCATATACACAACATCACCTTCTTTGGATGAAGACCAGCCTTTTGGTGTGGTTGGTGGTGGTTCATTTCGCTTGCCCGGCAATCTCTCCCTTTCCACATTATTGTACAGTAACCACTTTTCATCACCCATCACAATTCATTTCAAAAACATAACGTTTTCATTACATTTAAGTAGAGAATCAGAGAATCGCATGTGGAAATATGGTCAAGAAGGTTTTTTTCTCTTAACTTATGTGGAACCCAAACATCAAAGCGATTAACATAACCAAGCTGGTGCAAATGATTTTCAACACTTGATTTGGATATTTTGAGTATGTCAGCTATCTCCCGTGTGGTATAATGTTGACTGTTCTCAATTAATGTCTCGATTTGATCACTATCATCTTCAACTGGTCTACCCGACCATGGAGCATTGTCCAGGGAGAAATCTCCAGAACGAAACTTCGCAAACCACTTTTGACACGTTCAATCAGTCACAGCACCTGCTACATACACTGCACAAATCTTTTTTTGCAGTTCAGTTGTGTTTTTACCTTTCTTGAAATAATAAAGCATAATATGCCAAAAATGTTGCTTTTTTTCTTCCATCTTCAATATTAAAATGGCTATACAAAAATTTTCCAATTTTGATAAGTTTTGGGTTTTTTTTTAATGCACACTGACTGATATGACAGCTGTGGCAATACAATCTAACAAAACTGTTTCGAATGAAGTAAAAGACAACTAAGCGTTACTAGAGCCTTCTTAGGGAAAAAAACGAACGAAGGTTTTGGCCAACCCAATATTATTTGTTGTTTTTGATAATTTTCACGTAAAGGGTGAAAGATTATTCTGAATGGTCAATTTTTCTAAGTCCTTTTTATACTGTGGCCATCAATCTCTAACAATATTGCCTTGTTGCTATATTTAGTATATTCCCTTCTTTCATTAGCTCATGGGGTGGGTTGGTATTTACATTTTCATTATTAACAGGGGAAGGTACAAGAGCAAATTTGGGAAGGTGTAAGTCCCTGGTTGTAGGAGAGTTTGCTCAAGGCAAATATCACATATAGTAGTCTGATACCAAGGTGGCATTTTGAAAGAGTAAACAGTTGAACAATTTTATAAAATAATATATCTTCAACAAAGTAGCTCATTAAAACATATGCGCCAATGAGCTGAAAGCAATAACAATAATATATGAACATAAAAAACAGCTACCTTTTCTATAAATCTAGTATGAATTTTATTAAATATTAAAATAAAGAAAATATTTATTTAAAATATATTAACACAAAGTAGAGTTTGCATGTGTGTGTGTGTGTGCGTGCGTGTGTATTTAAAATAAAAAAAAGAAATATAGATCAATGGAACAGGATAGAAAGACCAGAGATAAACCCATGCACATATGGTCACCTTATTTTTGATAAAGGAGGCAAGAATATACAATGGAGAAAAGGCAGCCTCTTCAATAAGTGGTGCTGGGAAAACTGGACAGCTACATGTAAAAGAATGAAATTAGAACACTCCCTAACACCATACACAAAAATAAACTCAAAATGGATTAAAGACCTAAATGTAAGGCCAGACACTATCAAACTCTTAGAGGAAAAAATAGGCAGAACACTCTATGACATACCAGAGGAATAATCTCCAAAATTTACAAGCAGCTTATGCAGCTCAATACCAAAAAAAAACAAACAACCCAATCCAAAAATGGACAGAAGACCTAAATAGACATTTCTCCAAAGAAGATATACAGATTGCCAACAAATACATAAAAGAATGCTCAACATCATTAATCGTTAGAGAAATGCAAATCAAAACTACAATGAGATATCATCTCACACCGGTCAGATTGGCCATCATCAAAAACTCTAGAAACAATAAATGCTGGAGAGGGTGTGGAGAAAAGGGAACCCTCTTGCACTGCTGGTGGGAATGTAAATTGATACAGCCACTATGGAGAACAGTATGGAGGTTCCTTAAAAAACTACAAATAGAACTACCATACGACCCCGCAATCCCACTACTGGGCATATACCCTGAGAAAACCATAATTCAAAAAGAGTCATGTACCAAAATGTTCATTGCAGCTCTATTTACAATAGCAAGGACATGGAAGCAACCTAACTGTCCATCAACAGATGAATGGATAAAGAAGATGTGGCACATATATACAATGGAATATTATTCAGCCATTAAAAAGAAACGAAATTGAATTATTTGTAGTGAGGTGGATAGACCTAGAGCCTGTCATACAGAGTGAAGTTAGAAAGAGAAAAACAAATACCATATGCTAACACATATATATGGAATCTTAAAAACAAACAATGGTTCTGAAGAACCTAGGGGCAGGACAGGAATAAAGATGCAGACATAGAGAATGGACTTGAGGACATGGGGAGGGGGAAGGGTAAGCTGTGACGAAGTGAGAGACCTACTGAGTGGCATGGATTTATATATACTACCAAATGTAAAATAGATACTAGTGGGAAGCAGCCTCATCACACAGGGAGATCAGCTCGGTGTTTTGTGACCACCTAGAGGGGTGGGATAGGGAGAGTGGGAGGGAGATGCAAGAGGGAGGAGATATGGGGATATATGTATATGTATAGCTGATTCACTTTGTTATAAAGCAGAAACTAACACATCATTGTAAAGCAATTAAACTCCAATAAAGATGTTAAAAAAATAAATAAAATAAAAAGAAGAGTTCCCAGGGAAGAGTGTTGTTAGCCCATACTAACATATATCTGAGAATGAGATTTTACATTGTAAAATTTTTCAGAACAAATCAGAATTTGATACTGATAGGATAGAACCATATTTGGATATCTAAGACAACATTTTTTTTCACCTTTTGTAAGACGTTTGTTCAAATACAATGTCATCCAATATCAATGTATACTCATAAAATTTCCAGGAGTATCTTGGAAAAGAAGAGTTTTCTTTCTATGTTTTATTTTGCAAGTGTTCACTTAATTATTCTTTATAGTGTTACTGTGACTCCATTAATGGAACAGCAAAGTGTGTGAGAGAAAAAGTAGGAAAAGGAAAGAGAATCACATTTCTCATAGAATGCATTTTTAATAACTATCTCAGTTTGATGCCATACAGATGAGAAGGGTGGACAAGTAATCAACAACTCCTCCCTTCTTTATGCAGATGAAATGAGGGTTGGAAGTGTATTCAATGCCTGTAATTGTACTATCATCACTGTTAGTTCTCTCAAATTTATTACATCCATTTTTACCATCAGGTGAATTTATACATAAGTGTGAAAACAGCACATGTAAAACAATCTGTGAAAAAGTTAAACTTCTTTTAACAGTCTTTAAAAGATATTAACATGATTGTTCAAATCCATTATCTGAATTATTATCAACTGGTCAAATTTATATTCTGATCTCTATTGACACTTGTCACTATACCACCATGAAGCTGCCATGAATGAAAAATGCTACTTCAAATTGGAGAAAAAAAAAAATGCCCTTCAAGTAAGTCCACTGGAGAGAAAATTAACAGGCATGAGAGTGAGAAAGAAAAGGCCACAAATAAGCAATACAGTACAATACAGCAAATGGCTGAAGCAACAAATCTTTGAATTGTGAATTTAAGTTTGCAGCTTAAATTCACATAATTTTAGGAATTTTCATCTGATAAAATTATATGGAGTACTTAGTACTGCATACCATGTCTAATTACAGTGTATTCTCTGTTACTTAATACATTTATTGCTTATAACTGTGTCATGAGTATTTCTCTGGAACCAAAATTTCAAGGTAAAGAGATACGGCACACTGAAATTATTTATAAGTTACTGAACTGCAAAACTGATGTACTTTGTACTTAAGGAGAAGAAATGATAAGAATTATTTTTAAAAACTTCTCATAATTAATTCATTTTTGGAGGACTATTTTAGCTGTTGAACATGTTATGACTATATGGACTACATTTTTTATTGAATAGAATATGACAATTGATTTTAACTTTTAGGACCTAAATATTGAAGGAAAATTGGAAGCGAAAACACCATTTCCTTCCAATGCTTAATTCAATATTATGACCTAAATAGAACAGGCTGGAATGTTCCTTATCTGGTTAAATATTTTAAAAAATGAGGTATCCTGTGTTTATTAAACTAATCAGAACTTATAAACTTAAATATATAGGCTGAATTCATCCTCTTATAAAATACTTTCAAATAGGAGATTACACGGCTCTCTGTTAAATGAACATATTTTCCGTGTTTTATGTTTCTGACTTTCGGCTATTTAATATTTTTAAATAAATTTATTGAAAAGATAGTTTTAGTGCCAAAAGTTAGTCTCCAGCACACGGACCACACTTAAGAAAAAAGCAAAAAGGAATGCGTAGGTGAGTAAACAGTTTGCCAAATAAAATGTCTAAATGGAGACTAATTTTACCCATTAGAAGAACATTATTTAAAATAAATTCCCTTCAACTGTTTTTTTGTTTCTTTTTATAAGTTCTTGACCATTAACCATGCCATATGGAATACTGTTTTTAAACTTGGGCAAGATAGGCCCCTTCCCTGATCCCTTTGTCTGACCATTCTGTAGCCCACCTCTTGCCCAGGGATGTGCCTGCTCACTTCCCCTATGAGATCCTAGACTAATTTCCAGCCCATAATATGGTAAGAACTGAAATTGGGAGCAAATCTTTCAAACTTCTGGAGTAATTTGAAAGAGTAATTCTGTCTGGTGAATTTCATAATAAAAAAACTTGGAATGTATTTATATGTGTTTTTATTTCATTTTCCTAGAAATTTTTTTTCACTTTGTAAAAGTGTCATTTCAAGATGAATTAAAAACAAATCTTCTATTTTATAGTTTGTTTAAAAATTACTGTTCTACCACTCATTGGTACCTGGTACCCTGGAATTTCCTGCTACCTGAACCTCCATAGGCCTCTTTTCCAGGTCCACATTCCCAGGGTCAGAACACATGACCCATATGTGCACTACTAGACCCAGTGGGCAGTGTTTGCAGGGAGGTGTGGCAGCTTGAATGCGTAGGCTGGGAAGTCTACATGCATCATGAAGGATGGAGCTGAGTTTGGGAATAGAGGGTGGCCAGGTGCAGGCTGGGGCTGGGACCACTTTCCTATACCTTCATGTCCCAACAAGAAAATCACACAGGGCTTCCCTGGTGGTGCAGTGGTTGAGAATCTGCCTGCCGATGCAGGGGACATGGGTTTGTGCCCCAGTCTGGGAAGATCCCACATGCTACGGAGCGGCTGGGCCCGTGAGCCATGGCCACTGAGCCTGTGCTCCGCAATGGGAGAGGCCACAACAGTGAGAGGCCCACGTATCACACACACACATAAAAGAAAACCACACAAGTCCCAGAATTCTAAATTTAAACTTGTCCTTCTAGATTGTTATGAAAGTGTATTTGTCAAGGTAGGAGGATGGAACATATTGTATTTAAAAATATGTAGCTTAATTTATAACTTTTAATATTTAGACATTTGATATGTGAGATTCTGAGATTCTATCTACATTCTTACTCTGAGCCTTGTAAATGTCCAGATGAGTGGGCCTGCCATTGAGAAAGTTAAACATTAAAAAATATTTTCAGGTACACTCAAATTTATATCAGCTTCTTTGGTAGATACAAATCTAGTAGGTTCTGTTATCACTGACTCTTAGAGTTTAGAGGAACCTTTGACCTAACTTCAAGTTTGTAAAATCTCTGTTAGCTAGTCAGAGAGCTTTTATTTGAACACCTCTAGGAGATGGGTGCTACCTAAGTTCTGTTGTAGTCACCCTTACTCAAGGAAAAGAAAGTTATATTTTCAGAAATGTGTAATTGTGTTCTGAGGAAGAAAAGCATGTTTAAGAAACACATTTCTGATTACAGACAGATCAATATAAAAAATTCACAGATTTTTCAAAATTAATACAACTTCTCAGAGTGAAGGAATTATTACAAGTAATGAAAGAACTACTGCTCAAACTAGGGACAATATGATGACAGGAATGTGAGAAAAGGAAAAATGTAATCTTTTTTCTTCATTTATTCTACCAGCAGCAGAAGCTTAGTCTGTAAAATGCAGCTATTTCCACTTGACTGTTCATTCAGGTCATAAGACTTCTTCTCATTAACATATTTGTTCTTTATCTGGTCTTATGTCGCCTACCTAACTTTGGGATCATCCTCAAAAAAAAAAAATCAGTTGTGAACCTATTTCTTTCATTTAATTATCCAATACTTCTCATGTCATCTGCTACTTGATCCAATTCACACAACAAAGGATTTTAAAAAACACCTAAAAAATTTATTCACCCTGTCTTCCAAAATAAAAGGAAATAGAGGCATTATCTGCACTTGATAAGAATTGTGAAAAGCACAGAAAATCCACTAATAAAAATTTTACTAGATCTTTTTGAAGCAACTGAGGTCAAAATTCTTAAAAGAAGAAGGTGTGAAGAAAGTGAAGGACTGTGGCATGTTTACAAAGAGGTTCTTGTGATTAGCAAAGAGTTCACTTTTTTAGAAAATGTATGGCTATATTTAAAATATAAAGGGGTTTTCCTCTTAGTATTTAAAATTATATAGTAAATATCATTGCCCTAATTCTCCTTACTTTGAGTTTTGCAAAAACATAATATATATACGATTATGACATCTGCATCTCAAAATATATGTGTGTGTGTGTATGTGTGTGTGTGTGTGTGTGTGTGCTCATCTCATAGTCTTCTGGTTATTTAAACATAATGTATTATCTTTCTTACTCTCTCTTAGCCCTCCCACACTCTCACTAAGGGGCCAATTTAGATCCAATGATTGAACAGTCTAAAAAGTGACGGTCACAGAATAAAGCTTTAATTTTTATTTCCACTGGAGGTGAAGTACTCAATGTGAACTTTTAATATGATAGTATAGGGAAATCCATTTGGAAACTTGGTATTCTTTTGAAAATGATAATTAATAACCATTCTGTGTTATTAATACAATAATTTGTTCTATGAAGAAAATATCAACAGGTATATCAGAATTCATTATTGTCTACATAATTTTTTTAACATTAGAATAGATTAAATTATATGGCTCAAACATAATATTATTTTTTTCTTTTAGCATGTGGAATTGTACAGATTACTGCTTAATCCCAATAAATGTACTCTTTTATACCATTTCTAATGGTTGGGTATTTAAGATAATAATTTTGATATTTTCCTTCTGTGTCTTATTAGATTACTGTAAATTTGTATGTCTATAACTTTTCTGCCTGTAGTTTTGTGATATTAATTATCTCACAGATTCGTTAAGGCAGTGGCTAAAGGAGTATATAGCATCTATGATCTGGGATATTAGTTGTACAAGATGACATCTATTATTTCATTAGATTTTGAAATACTAAGTTTTATTTAGTGGTAGATATAGTAAAAAAGATGTTTAAGAAATATTCTTCAGTCAACTGACTAGCTATCCTGCGTTTCCCTGTCCATGCTTTGAAGAATCTAAACCTGAAATCTAGTCCTCTATCTTAAGCAGAAAAAAGGAAAATATGTCTCATCACATACATGTTTTACAGTTTCATTTTTGAAGTACAGATAATGTGATCTATCAAACAAACATGTAGAAAGATAGGTCTCAGAATGTGTGAGGATCACTTACAAAATTTGCTATATCATCATTAATGCCCAAGAAACTTCGGCTTTTCTAAAGTGTCAGGTAAAGGAACAAATACATGTATTATTTAGAAAATAATAAATAATAAATTTAAGGAATAAACCAAATTTTGTGTTTTATCATGTGTCACATGCCTATAGGCCCAGGTAGGCAATGCAAGAGTTCTTAGATGCTCAAGTGAAAAACGATACAAGGTTGAAGGGCCGTGAGAACCTATGCTCTCCCTAAAGAGGGCAGAAGAGAGTTCCAGCAAATTTTGCCATGTGATAATCCAGACCTAGTGTTGCCAGTCTGTCGAAAGAAACAACAAATTCAGATTTTTTACATGTAATTTTCAATTATTTAAAACATTATATAGTTGACCCTTGAAGAACACGGGTTTGAACTGCACACGTCCACTTATACATGGATTTTTTTCCAATAAATACTACAGTACTACACAATCCATGGTTGGTTGGACCCATGTATGTAGAACTATGGATATGGAGGGCTGACTATAGGATTTGGGCATGTGCAGATTGTGATATATGTGGCACTTCCTGGAAACAATACCCCGTGGATACCAAGGGATGACTGCACTTCCCAAACAACAACCAAAAAACATACTTACTGATCATATTAGTTCTGTGGCTGTCAATTTCTAATACAATATTACAGTATAATGAAATCCAAACTATCAGGTACAAAACAACAAAGAAATCTAGGAGGAACTATATATTATTTCTGAAAGATATTAGTCTAACATGGTGAAATGTCTACCAGGTACATCATCCTGATAAAAATGCTGAGTATTTTTAGGGAAGTGGAGTTACAAATCATTTGAACAACATAAACAAATATGCAGAACATGTAAAATACTGGCCCTTTGTCCATCATTATCTTAGGAAGCACAAAGTGGAATTGTAGTAGGCTCAGAGATAAACAACAAAATTGCGGTTGATCAATGATATCCATGTAGTAGGTGGAGGAGAGAAGTTGAAGTTGAGGTCAAGAATGCATAAAGATAAGTAAGAAGAGAAGGGATTTTTTTTTTTTCCTGAAAAGATAACAACTAAGATGGAATAGTATTGGGTCTACAATGTACACATAAGGCAAATCCTTGGTGTTATTACAAGATTCTGGAATAACAGTACTAGGAGAACTTCTTGTAAAATTAAAAAGAAAAGGAACGGAAAGAGGAGGAGAGGTTTGGAGGCCAGTAGGGATTACAACTGCAGCCCCTCAGGACTGTATATATTTGCAAACTTTAAAAGCTTCTGCCTGAGGGTCTGGCATGCAATCAGCCTGAAACTAGGTGATCACTGAATTCCTTTCTTTTGAACACTGACAGGTCTTGGCACACGCGGAACAGCAGGGGCAAATCAGGGATAAATAAGGCAGTATATATAACCAAAAAGATTTAAGAGACAACAAAGAGCTAGGGCAGGGTTGAATGAGAAGGATCATCACCTACACAAAGTCATTACTTCAGGACTGATAGAGGTAGCAGTTTTGCCTAATATATAGAAACAGACACAGAGAATTAGGCAAAATGAGGAGATAAAATATGCTCCAAACAAAAGAAAAAATAAAACATCAGAAAAAAAATACCTTAATGATATGAAGATAAGTAATTTATTTGGTAAAGAATTCAAAATGATGGTCATAAAAGTGCTCACTGAACTCAGGAGAAGAATGAATGAACACAGTGAGAACTTCAACAAAGAGTTTAAAGATTATAAGAAAGAATCAATCACAGCTAAAGAATGAAATAACATGAGTAACATAAATTAAATGAAAAATACACTAAAGGGAATCAATAGCAGATAAGATGATACAGAAGAATGATTAGCAATCTGGAAGACAGGGTAATGGAAATAACCCAATCAGAACAAAAAGGGGAAAAAATTAAATATGGATAGCTTAAGGACCTCTGGGACAACATCAAGCACAAGAATATTTGCTTTATAGGGATCCCAGAAGTACAAGAAAGAGAGAATGGGGAACAAATGTATTTGAAGAAATACTGGCTGAAAACTTCTCTATCCTAGAAAGGAAACAGACATCCAGATCCAGGAAGCAGAGAGAGTCCCAAACAAGATGACTCCAAAGAGACCTAAAAAGAGACACATTATAGGTAAAATGTCAAAAATTAAAGAGAGAGTACTAAAAGCAGTAAGAGGAAACCAACTAGTTAATATAAGGGAAACAATTTTTTCAGCAGAAACTTTGCAGACCAGAATGGAGCAGCATGATATATTCAAAGTGCTGAAACAAAATAAAATAAAACAAACAAACAAAAATTTACAACCAAGAATACTCTATCCAGCAAGGTTATCATTCAGAATTGAAAGTGAGATAAAGAGTTTCCCAGACAAGCAAAATCTAAAGGAGTTCACCACCACTAAACTGGCCCTGCAAGAAATATTAAAGGGACTTCTATAAGCTGAAATGAAATGGCACTAATTAATAAGAAAACACATGCAACTAAAATTCTCACTGGAAAAGGCAAATATATAGTAATGGTAGTGGATCAATCACTTATAAAACCTGTGTGAAGGTTAAATGACGAAAGTTCCAAAAAAAACCTATACAATAATTAGAGAAGACACAAAATAAAAAGATGTAAAACATGATGTAAAAGACATAAAATGTGGAGGCAGGGAATAAAAATGTAGTATTTGTAGAATGCATTTGAACTTAAGTGACTATCAACATAAAATAAACTTTTCCATATATAAATAGTTATATATGAACCTTATGGTAACCACAAACCAAAAACCTATAATAGATACAGAGAAAATAAAGACAAAAAAAATCCAAACATGACACTAAAGAAAATCATTAAACAATCATTAAACAAACAAACAAAAAAACCCAAGACACATCTATATGCTGCTTATAAGAGACTCACTTCAGATCTAAACCCACACAGACCAAAAGTGAAGGAATGAAAAAAGATATTTCATGCAAATAAAAACAAAAAGAAAGCTGAGGTAGTAGTACTTACATCAGATAAAATATACTTTAAAATAAAGACTGTAACAAAAGACAAAGAAGAGCATCACATAATGATAAACGGATCAATCCAACAAGAGGATATAGCATTTGTAAATATCTATGCACCCAACATAGGACCACCTAAATATATAAAGCAAACATTAATAGACATAATGGGAGGGGTCAGAAATCTACATTTTAAAAAGTGCACCAGGTAATTGTGATGCAAAAGACCCCATTTTTGAGAAACACCTCACTGATAAAGCCTGTATTGCAAATAAACAGTTATGAAAGGAATAATGAGAAAAAGTATATCATAACCTTTTGAGGTTCATCACAGAAAAAAAAAAAAAAACTTGCCCTGGACATATCTTCTTGCCACTATCAGAGGTAGATTATTGAAATGGATAGCCAAGGATTTGGCGGTAAGTTCCTAACATTTCCCTTTTCTCAATTTATGTTCATTGTTTTTGTTCACATTAAGAACCTTTTTAGTGTATTAGCTCAACTCTGAGAGCTAATATTCATTGTTAACTACTTCATGTCAAACCACTGATAATCTCTCAACTACAGATCTTGATGACCAGGTCTATATTATTGTCTCTGGGATCAATTTCATGCTTGTTTTTTCCAGTCCATTCTAAAACTCTGTGAGGGGAAAGGTATTTTCCAAAATAAGGCCAATCAGCCACTCTGCAATTTCACCCTAGGCCTCTTTTGCCAATGAGCTCCTTTCTGGAAATGGATTCTAAGTAACTGTGTTTGGATCAAGTACCTTAAGCACCACTGAAGAAGGACTAATAAATAGACTATATGCAGGTTGATGATCATAACTAAGGTACTATGCTTCTTCTGTTGGTGATAGTAGGAAGAATCAATGAAAGAAAAGAAAAAGTAAAATTTCATACAATTTTATAAACACCTAATAGGCTAAGTCAAGAAAGAAACATTGAGAACTTACACTTGGAGCACTGTCCTTGGGTCTCCAACTTCGCTCCCGTCACCAATTGTCAAGGTGTCATAGCCAATTTCCAGATCGAATTCTTCAAAATTTATCTGGATAACCTAGCAATAAACAGAAACAAACATCTCAAATATATTTCATTATATAATAAAAGCAAACAAAAGAGCAATGGGAGAAAAACATTTAAAATGCACTGTGGACATACTATATATCTATAGATCTACAGCTATCTGTATAAGAATTTCAAACTATGGCAGGAGATCATGTGAGACTATTCCTAAAATTCAATTATTATAATTATAACATAATTTTTATTTACTCTATTATATATTCTGCAATAATTTTTCAATGAAATGGCATGGCTTCTGTTTATAGGACACTCTTATTTGAGGAATCTGAATGCAAATCTAATTTAAGAAGGCTTTATAAAAAAGTATATGTACCTGAAGAGTGGTTACATTTGCATATATTTTTACAAGCTAGCATGGAAAAACACAGGGTATAATATTTCCATGAAATAGTAAAGCTTAAAAAATGTTAGAGCTAAATTTGAATCTAGATCACTAAATTTAAAGACATCAGGTTTATTTTTGTGTATCCTTTGGTAACAGAATCCCTCATATATATTATATTTTGCTGGCAAAACTAGGAGCACAATTCTTTGGGAGACATATTATACCATAACAAAAAAATTAATATTATTTCTTTCTTTTTTTTTTTTTTTTTTTTTTTTGCAGTACGCGGGCCTCTCACTGCTGTGGCCTCTCCCGTTGCGCGGAGCACAGGCTCCGGACACGCAGGCTCAGCGGCCATGGCTCACAGGCCCAGCCACTCTGCGGCATGTGGGATCCTCCCAGACCGGGGCATGAACCCGTATCCCCTGCATCAGCAGGTGGACTCTCAACCACTGCGCCACCAGGGAAGCCCTAATATTAATTCTTATCAAAATATACTCATGCATTCATTTATTGTTTATATATCTATGTAAAAATTCATATTTAATTAAATTGTAATTCTTAAATTAGAAACCAAATATAATATTAAAGAATAATATAATCAAGAATCCATATAAGAAGAAATTACATAAATATCATCCTATATATAATCATGGCTTGAGCAAAAAATAATTTATATTAAAGTATTATTCATAATTTATAATAAAGTATTATTCAACACCCGTTAAAGAAAATGAATGGCTGAGGTTACCAACAGTACTAGAGAATAAATGAAAAAAAGCTTTAAAAATTTTTAAATTATTATTTAAAAACTAATTTTTATAATTGTTACTTTGGTATCATAAAAAGAAATTCTTAAGAAAGTGAGGGATTTCATACCCTGACACTTTTTAGTTTCATAACAAAAAACCATATTTTTGATTATGTCTATTTCTTGATTTTTAAATCATTTTTTATTAGCATTAATTAAAGCAACTGTTTTGGTCAGGTTTAAATGCAGAATATATAAAAGCACTGAATTTTACATGGCTACAATTTAAAAGTAAATCTTTCCCTGTTCTACATTGAGTTAAATATAAGTATTCTCAATTAATAATTGCCTGTTAATAGAGATTAAGTTCTTCCCATTTTTTTGCTATCATAAGCAACATGGTTACAACGAATATTAAATATTTTCTGGTTCAAATGTACAAGTACTAGCTTATATATGTACTTATGAGTACAATTTCTGGATAATAACAAAGCAAAAATTAAATTTCATAATATTGTGCCATATGATTTGGAAATTATTTTACCAATTTAAATGCCTACAACTTGTGTACATTAGGTTTCATTATTTCTACCCATCTAGAGGGTGTAAAAAATGATTTTTTTTTGCATTTTCTTCATTAGTAATTAAGTTCTTTTTTCATATGTTTATTTGTCATTTATGTTCCTTTTCAGGCTTTCTGTTGTGTTTTTTTTCCTTGACTCAAAGTTATTTTAATTTTCCTAGAAACATGTCAATGCTGAAAAAGTTTTCAAATTTATTGTCATATAATTATTCGCTTTCTTTTAGCCTATGTTGTCTGTACTCTTGTCCTATTTCTATTTCTAACATTATGTCTTCTCTATTTTTGTTTATTTTTTATTGTGCTAACTATAATATATATTAAAAACTCACTTTTAGCTATTTTTAAGTGTACAATTCAGTGGCATTAATTATCAATATATTCACAATGCTATGCAACCATCACCGTCTTTTTCCAAAAGTTTTCCAAACCAAAACCCTGTTACCATTAAGCCATAACAATAACTCCCCATTTACCTCTTTCCCCCATCTCCTGGTAACTTCCAACATACTTTCTGTCTCTACAAATTTTCATATTCTAGATATTTTATATAAGTGGAATAACACAATATTTGCCTTTTTGTGTCTGATTTACTTCACTAAGCAAAGTCTTTGAGGTTCATCTACATTATAGCGTGTATCAGAACTTCATTCCTTTTTATGGCTGAAAAATAGTCCATTATGTATACACCTAATTTGGTTTAACCAACTCTGTTGATGGACACTTAGGGTGTTTCTATCTTTTATCTATGGTGAATATTGCTATTATGAAGATTGGTGTAAAAGTACTTATTTGAATCCCTGTTTTCAATTATTGTATATACACCTAGGAGTGAAATTACTGGGTCATATATTTAACATTTTGAAGAACTGCCAAGCTGCTTTGCAGAGCTTCTGAATATTTTAAATTTCCACCAGCAACTCATGAGGGTTCCAATTGCTCCATATCCTCACCACATGTTATTTTCTGTTTTGTTTTTATCATACCCATTCTGGTAGGTGTAAAGTGGTATCTTACTGTGGATTTAATTGCATCTCTCTAATTAATGATGTTGAGCATTTTTTCATGTACTTATTAACCATTTGTGTATCTTCTTTGGTAACTGTCTATTCAAGTCATTTACCCCTTTTTATTTATTTTTCTCTTTTACCCCTTTTAAAATTAAGTCATTTGTTTTATTGTTGTTGAGTTGTAAGAGCTCTTTACATATTCTAGATATTAATCCCCTATCAGATATATTATTTGTAAATATTTTCTCCCATTATGTGAATTGTCTTTCTGCTCTTGTGATAGTGTTCTTTGACACCACAAAGTTTTAATGTAATGAAGTCCAGTTTATCTATTTTTTATTTCCTGTGCTTTTGGTGTCATATTTAAGAAACCATTGCAAAATCCCATATCATACAATTTTTTTCTATGTTTTCTTCTATGAATTTTATAGTTTAAGCTCTTAAATTTAGGTTTTTGATCCATTTTGATTTAACTGTTGTATACAATGCAAGTAAGGATCAAATTTCAATCTTCTGCATGTGGCTATCCAATTTTACAAGCACCATTTATTGAAGCAACTACAAGCAAACTTTGCCTTATTGCACTTTGCTTTATTGTGATTGGCAGATATTGTAATTTTTACAAATTGAAGTTTTGTGGCAAAACTGTGGTTAAGCAAGTCTATCAGCACCATTTTTTAAACAGCATTTGCATACTTTGTGGCTGTGTCATGTTTTGATACTTCTCACAATATTTCAAACTTTTTCATTATTATTACATTTATTATGGTGATCTGTGCTCAGTGACTTTTGATGTTTCTCTGTAATGGTTTTGGGGAGCCACAATCCACACCCACATAAGACTGCACACTTAAATGATAAATGTTGTGTGTGTTCTAAGTGCTCCACTGACAGGCTGTTCCCCCATCTTTCTCTCTCTTTGGGCCTCCCTATTCCCTAAGACACAATAATATTGAAATTAGCTCAACTAATGACCCTACAGTGGCTTCTAAGTGTTCAAGTGTAAAGAGGAGTCCCACCTCCCGCACTTTAAATCAAAAGCTAGAAATGATTAAGCTTAGTGAGAAATGCATGCATTTCAAAAGTCGAGACAGGCCGAAAGGTAGGTGTGTTGCATCAGTTGCAAGTTGTAAATGCAAAGAAACTGTCTTGAAGGAAATTAAAAGTGCTACTCTAGTGAACATATGAATGATAAGAAAGTGAAATAGCCTTACTGCCGATATGGAGAAAGTTTTAGTGGTCTAGAAGGAAGTTCAAACAAGTCATAACATTCTCTTAAGCAAAAGCCTAATTTAGAGTAAGGCCCTAATTCTCCTCAAATCTATGAAGGCTCAGAGAGGTGAGTAAGCTGCAAAGTTTGAAGCTAGCAGAGATTGGTTCATGAGGTTTAAGGAAAAAAAGCCATCTCCATAACGTAAAAGTACAAGGTGTACAGCAGAAGCTGCAGCAAGTTATCCAGAAGATCTTGCTAAGAAAATTAATGAATGTGGCTACACTAATCAACAGATTTTCAGTGTAGACAAAACAGCCTGTATTGGAAGAAGACACCATCTAGGACTTTCACAGCTAGAGAGAAGTCAATGCCTGACTTCAAATCTTTAAAAGACAGGCTGACTCTCTTGTTAAGGGTATATGTAGCTGACTTGAAGCCAATGCTGATTTACTGGTCTGAAAACCTTAGGAATCTTAAGAATTATGCTAAATCTACTCTGCCTGTGCTCTATAAATGGAACAATAAAGCCTGGAAATAGCACATCTGTTTACAAAACAGTTTATGGAATATTTTCAGCCCACTGTTGAGACCTACTGCTCAGGAAAGAAAAAGATTCCTTTAAAAATATGATTGTTTATTGACAATGCACCTGGTCACTCAAGAGCCCTGATGAACCTGTAAAAGAAGATTCATGTTGTCATGTCTGCTAAACAACATCCATTCTGCAGCCCATGGATCAAGGAGTAATTCTGACTTTCAAGTCTTATTATTTAATTAACACATTTTGTAAGACTGTATCTGCTATAGATGGTGGTTCCTCTGATGGATCTGGGCAAAGTAAATTAATACCTTTCTGTAAAGGATTCACCTTTCTAGATGCCATTAAGAACATTTGCGATTCATGGGAAGAGCAAAATATCAACATTAATAGAAGTTTGGAAGAAGCTGATTCCAACCCTCATGGAGGACATTGAGGGGTTCAAAACTTCAGTGGAGGAAGTCACCGCAGCTGTGGTGAAAATAGCAAGAGAATTATGATTAGAAGTGGAGCCTGAAGATGGGACTGAATTGCTGCAATTTCATGGTAAAACTTTTAACAGATGAGGAGTTGCTTCTTGTGAATGAGCAAAGAATGTGATGGAATCTCCTCTTGGTGAAGATGCTGTGAAGACTGTTGAAATGACAGCAAAGGATTTAGAATATTATATAAACTTACTTGATAAAGCTGTAGTAGCATTTGAGAGAACTGACTCCAATTTTGAAAGTTCAACTGCAGATAAGTGCTATCAAAGCACAGTGCCTACTACAGAGAAATCACTGGTGAAAGGGAAGAGTTAATCAATGTGGCAAACTTCCTTAATGTTTTATTTTAAGAAATTGCTACAGGGACGCCCCTGGTGGCACGGTGGTTAGGAATCCGCCTGCCAATGCAGGGGACACGGGTTCGATCCCTGGTCTGAGAGGATCCCACATGCTGCAGAGCAACTAAGCCCGTGTGCCACAACTACTGAGCCTACCCTCTGGAGTCCATGAGCCACAGCTGCTGAGCCTGTGTGCCACAGCTACTGAAGCCTGCACACCTGGAGCCTGTGCTCCACAACAGGAGAGGCCACCACAATGAGAAGCCTGCACACCACAGTGAAGAGTAGCCCCCACTCACCACAACTACAGAAAGCCTGTGTGCAGCAACGAAGACCCAACGCAACCAAAAATAAATAAATAAATAAAATTAATTCTTAAAAAAAAAAAAAAGAAATTGCTACAGCCACGCCAATCATCAGCACCACCACCCTGACCATTCATCAGCCATCAGTATCAAGGAAAGACTGTCCACCAGCTAAATGATTATGACTCACTGCAGGCTCAGATTGATTATGGTTAGCATTGTTTTTAATAGTTTTTAATAGTTTTTAGTGTACAGATCTTTCACCTCCTTGGTTAAGTTTATTCCTTAGTATTTTATTATTTTTTAAAAAATTTATTGAAGTACAGTTGATTTACAATGTAGTGTTAATTTCTTCTGTACAGCAAAGTGACTCAGTTATACATATACATATTCTTTTTCATATTCTGTTCCATTATGGTTTATCACAGGATATTGAAAATAGTTCCCTGTACTATACAGCAGGACTTTGTTTATCCATCCTATATATACTAGTTTCCATCTGGTAATCTCAAACTCGCAATCCTTCCCTCCCCCACCCCCCATAAAGTATTTTTTAATTAAGATCTGTACACTGTTTTTTAGGCACAATGTTGCACACTTAATAGACTACAGTATACTGTAAACATAACTATTATACATACTACAAAACAAAAAAATTGTGAGACTCTCTTTACTGTGATATTTGTTTTATTGTGGTGGTCTAGAACTGAACACACAGTATCTCCAAGGTATGCCTGTATTCTTTCCCCATTGAATGTTTTTGGCACCTTTGTCAAAAATTAATTGCTCACAGATGGGAGGGTTTAATTCTGTGCTCTCTTAGCTTTTGTTTATCTGGGAATATCTTGATTTATCTTTCATCCTTGAAGGAGAGTTTTGACAGATAGATATAAAATTCTTGGTTGACAGTTTTGTTTTCAATGTTTAAAGATATTGTCTCACTTACTTCTCAGCTTCTTTTTCTAAATCAGCTGTTAATATTTTTTAGGATTTGTTGTACTTGAAGAGTCACTTTTCACCTGCTGCTTTCAATATTCTCTTTGTTTTTACCTTTCAACCATTTGACTATAATATGTTTAGGTATGGATCACTTTAAGCTTATCTTACATAGACTTTGTTGAGCTTCCTCAATGGGTAGATTCATGTCTCTCTCAAATTTGTGATCTTTTTGGTCATTATTCCTTCAAATATTCTTTCTGTACCATTATTTCTAACTTCTCCTCCTGAGAGTCATATAATACATTTGTTGGTCCATTTGCTCATATTCCACAGGTCCCGAGGCTCCTTTCACTTTTTCACCTTTTTTCTTTTTTTTTTTCTCTTCTTCAGACTGAATAATTTCAGTTGTCCTATCTTCAAGCTTACTCATTCTATCTTCTGCTGATCAAACCTGCTCTCAAAAACCTCTAGGTTTTTAAATTTTCAGTTATTATGGTTTAAAGCTCCAGAATTTCTATTTGGTTTCTTTTTTATAATTTCTATCTCTTTATTGATATTCTCATTTTATTCATATATCATTTTCATCATTCCCTTTAATTTTGTCCATGCTGTTTGAGCATAATACAGTTGCTTTAAATCTTTGTCTAATAAGTTCAATGACTCAATGTCTTCAGGGATATTTTCTGTCAATTTATTTTGTTCCTTTCAATGGCCATATTCTCCTGTTTCTTTGCATACTTTGTGATTTCATTGTTGTTTCTGAAAACTAGCCTCTTGAATATTATAATGTGGTAATTCTGGAAATTAGAGTGTCTCCCTTCCCCAGGGTTTGCTGTTCTTGATTTTTGAAGACTTGTGTCCATCCAATGTTTTAACTGGAAATTCTTTAAATTCAAGGAGCTAAAAACAATATCCATTTCAGCATGTTTGGGCTGCTATAACAAAATACCATAAACTGGGTGGCGTATAAACAGTAGAAATTTATTTATCACAGTTCTCGAGGCTGGGAGGTCCAAGATCAAGGCATGGTTGATTCAGTGTATGGTGAAAGAAAGTTTCCTGGTTCACAGAAGGCCATTTTTTATTGTAACCTAACACCAGGAGAAGGGTCTAGGGAGCCCTTTGGGGTCTCTCTTATAAGAACACTAATCCTACTCATGAGGTCTCCACCCTCAGGACCTCCCAAAGGCCCCACCTCCTAATAACATCACATTGAGCATTAGGATTATGAATTCTGAAGGGACAGAAGCATTCAGATCATAGCAAGACTTCTCCTAGTCTTTGAGGACTGGCTCAGTGATAGGATATTCTTTAATACCTAGCCAGACCATTTACAATTTTGTCTTAGCCTTCACTTGCTGCTTTCACTAAGCCTATAGATCAGATAGTGGTGAAAGCTTAGTGTCTTCTCGGGTCTTCCTGAGCATGTGTCTTGACATGGGCATGCATGTGACTTTCTAAATTCCACCATATACTGGAGGGCTTTTGCATGTCCTAATTTCCTGAAGAAACTCTGTTTCTTATTTCTAGTAACTCACTCATGGTGGCTTATTTTCCTATGTGTTATATTTAACAATAAACCCATTTTTATTAGGGCTTCAGCTGTGAGAATCTTTAAGGTCTTAAACTGGGTATAATTTCATTCATTTTCTGCTAACTGGATCCAAGGGTTACTACCAAGCTGGTGCCAGTTTAACATCTTGTGAGGCTTTTAGCTAAATACTAAAGTTTCAAGTTCAGCTTCTTCACCTGTTGATCCAAAGAGACAGGGCCTCAGTCCTAGTCTCCTAATTCCAGAGACTTATTGCCATTTGCCACAAGGAAAACCAAGCTTTCTTTACATTTCACCTCCAAGCTTTCTTTCCATTTCATCTCCTACTTTCATTTCAGTTCATTCTTCTTTTAATTATATATGCATAATTGTACTTGTGTTTGTATGGTATGCATGCATAGTCTTATAGATTTTCTTTATTGTGAACCAACAATGCACTGAAAAATGTGTTTCTTGTATTTAAGTGGGAGGGCCTTTCAGAGTACTTCATCTGTCATCCTTTCAAAAGAGAAATGACATGATCCACTTTACCCCAAGCCATTTCACAAGAGAGCCATGAGTGCATTGCATTTAAAATTAGGGAATGTCGCCTATAAATGGCTTTAAAAGTCTAATAGGCTAGTAGATACAAACTAGGAATTTAATAAGTGACTGGTTGATTGCTATTTCTATGTCAAACCCTTGATAGTCATTATTGTTTAGTCATGTCTCAAAAAATTTAATGATAGATTTTATTTTGCCTGAATTGTAACTGAGGTTCATGCATGTATATATGCAACAATGAGAACTCTATTTCATTTTAAATTGTGATGAATTAATTGCTAACTAATCCATATACTTTCAGATAAGCACTTAACCACTGAGCTGTCACTGAAATTTTAGACACTTATAATTCTTGAACAGTTTCAATGACACTGAATGACTGAAAAGCTAAAATAGTATGATTGAATTTGTAGAACACGTTCATTTTAATTTGATTATTGTAAGCTTAGTTTAAACGTCATTACTGGACTGGTTCTTTAGAAGTAAAATCTATGCATAAAAAGAATAAAAACTACTTTGGCCTCAGCTGGAGACGTTAACATAAGTAAAGCATTACAGTAAAATTCAAAAATGGTACATTGAGATATTTCCAAAAGTAAAAGAAATAAAAACAGTAGAATGTATAAAAGTAATTTGTAAAAACAAAACCAAAACAACAAAACATTTTTTTTTTCACACAAAAATGTAATAAGTAACATCAGGAGTGTGATGTGAAATTTTCTTTTTCTAGATTCTCCTGTAACATGGAGGAGAAAATAGCCACTTTCCATCCCTTTATCTTTGTATAATATGAAAATGAAATGAAAAGGTAATTAAAAAAACAGTACTCATCAGTGTAATATAACTACTTTCTCTACATATATAGTTGGCAGTAGGGCTGAAACATTTAGTAGGAAAATAGGAAAAATATAATGCATATTAGAAGAGAAAGGAACGTCATACATTTTGCCTTTCATATTTGTTCCTAATCATTTGTGGGTGGGAAAAAACAAAACCCTGAATTTAGGTCATAGGACTGTTGAAGAAAAAGCTGTGATAATAAAATATGGCCCTAAATATAAAATAATTTATAATTGTCTTAATTTTTTAACCAAATAAGCCATACTCTTGGCTTCCACTTGTAAAGTGCTGATTCCAAATTACTATATGATGTTGCTAATTGAGGGTTATGTTAAAAAATTTAGCTACTAAGGTAATCAATTAACAGTAATCTCAAGTAATCTCATGCCTATTAACATTGGCTTTCCAGAAGTGAGAAATCTGTAAATAATATTAAATATTAAATGGTTAGTAGATCCATGGGTTTTCACAAGGTATTCTGATAGAACTGGTATAGAACCTATGTTTTATAATTGTCATTCTCTCCATCATTCACAGAGGGTTTAAAACCATGATTTCTCCATCATTATGTTTTATGAAGTCATGTGGAATCCCCATTTATATGCTTTGTATCTTTTACCCATGAATTGTTTTTAAATTGGCAAATATTTATATTGTGTGAGTCCTGGGCTCAGTGCCACACATACACTGCTTCATTTTAACCCTAAAACTATAGGTAGCGTCCATTTATATATTAGTTTGGCCACTCAGAAGCTGAATATCCTCCTTGTGTTTGCAAAATTAGGAGGCTTGGTAGGAAGCATAGTATACTTCCCAGCATGGTTAGATGTTATCTCCCTCATCATTAACTGCAACCAGGGTGTAGGCATGAAACCTAAGCTCCTCAAACCATGGATTCTGGCAGAGGGTGGCAAAAGCAGCAGAAACATCCAGTTTTAGAAGCAATAGTAGTTGTAATATGTAATAGCACTGATGTCCTAGAGCAGCATTAACCAATAGAAAAAATCTTCCCACAAGTCAGAACCCGAAGCCATATCCGACTATGACAAAGTAAAGTCCTAGTGAGGTAAAATGGGTTCTGATACATTCCAGGCTCATCAAGGAACTCATCCCCTTCCATCGAAGGTAGTCTTCACCAGTCTTCTTAACCAGCAGGATATGATATTGTTCTATGAACCAATGACTGACCTCCGAAGTTTCAACTATGATGGATATCACATTTATTTGGGATGTGATGATAACTGTCCATTGGCTATAGGTCTCTAGAAAATGAGGAACTAAATCTGGATATAATGGAGAAGCCAGCACAATACTTGGAGATACTAGAGTTGTATGTAACTGGCTAAGATTTTTGGTTTTCTCTATTAATGAAGACAGCATTTTTTCATGTAAATATTTTTCAAAGTGAATGTAGGGAAAGAACTGTGCATCTGGATGAACATTTGATAACAAAACGGGTGGATTGTGGCAGAAACTCTTGATTGCTTATCCAACAGCCATCTTATTTGTTCACTCCAGACTTTTCTCTTACGAACAGGACATTGATTTTGTTCAGACATTGATTTTGTTCAGCTATGTATCTTTCTATGTACATTCTCATGCTTTAGGGACTGCTGACCCCATACCAAGTTCCATGGAATGGCTCCTAATGAGTCTATGCCAATATTAGCAGTTCCATTTCATTTGTCACGGATAAGATTAGATCTTACTATGTCACTTAATTCTGGTCAGTCAGTGGAAGGTGAGCAGCAATCTTCTGGGAGTGGGGTGCTTTCAGGAAAGCTCAAATTAAACACAAAGAATCAGTCTGCTTTGGAGGTGACTGGATCTGGATGTACTGACTAGAGCTACAGCAACCATCTTGCAATATGTAGTTTAAGGACAAAGCAAACACATGGAGATGCCCAGAGCCAAGAGACGGATGTTTTTACTGTATGCCTGAGACTTACATACCTCTGGATAGTATGCTGTACTACATAATGCATTTCCTTAGTATTTAAACCATATCTTTCCCATACTTAAACTGAAAACATTCTAGTGGATACATCAGTATATTCAATTCTAAGTTTTAAAAAATGCTTTGCCCAGTAATTTGTCTGTGTTTATTTGGCTAAAAGTGATGGGACTAAATTCAATCTCAGACTTCCCTGATGTGACAATCCAAGTGCTCAAACTTCACACTATTCTGCATTTGCATAGTAAACGTCTGCAACTTAGGAAATACCTTCTGTCTGCCAAATACCTGATATATAATAGCATAACTTCTAAGTAAGTTCTTTGATGTTGCACATATACCTCATGTTTTAAATAGTGATGGTAAGGGAAGATAATTCTGAAATCTGACAAGTAACAAATATTGTGTCAATTCCTTGGGGGAAAAATACAGAAAGCATGGATTGGTATAAGCAATTTTATCTTCCATGATAAAGTCTGTATTTTTTTGCTTCAAAATAAATCTGGAAGCTGATGAAATTTCTTAGTATTTCTCCAGTCACAGTTCCCTGTATTGGCCAATTTGCACCAATATAACTAGTATTGGAATTAAATGAAGCTTTGATGATATTTAACTAAACAAATTAATGATGCTTTTATATTAATACCAAGTTAATCACATCAGTAAGACAAGATAATACAAGGGTACAGGCAAAGATATGGTTTAAGTCTCTCTCTGTCACGGAATGTTAGATTATTTTGGGGAAGTCTCAACTATAAAAGAGTGTTTATAATTCATAATTCCTAAGGTTGAAGTAGGTATTACATTAAACAAAGTTTGTAAAACAGAACATACTGTACTTGATATACAGTAGGCCTTCAATAAATGGCAGTTATTATTAGCTAATCATAAAATAAATGTTGACATCTGTTCACAATGGATCTTGAGGATGAAGTTCTATTTCTGGCAACCCCACTGTGATTTAAGGAGGAGAGTTTCTGCCACAAAATCTATGCTGCTAGAAATTTATCTTTTCTGGAAGAAAATAATATTTTCTCTATTAAGCTCATTTCAGAATGACTATAATTCACTCTGTTAATCACAAGTATATTTCTTACCAGGTGAGGAAATCCAGAATGCGTAAATACAAAATATACAAAGTGTAAGCTTTGCATACAAAGCTTAAGGTATGTAATGCTATATTACACAATCAATTTGACATATAATTAAAGAAATTCCTTTTTCATACATGTCTCAGACCTTAGCGATCACAGTCCAATTTGGAGACAAGACATAAACAAGATAAATACAATACCCTGTGTTAAGTGCTTTGGGATATGGACACACAGGGTTAACATTGGCAGAGATGAGAGCTGCCCAATCCGATTAAAGAGTAAAATGGAAAGATTTCTCCCAAGAGAGAATCCCCAGGCAGTGCAAAGGAAAGTAAAGATGGGAACTGGGGAAGTTCATTGTAGAAGAGAGCATGAAAAATGGCACAGTAGAAAGAAATATTCTTTTTGTTTCTGTAATATCAACTGTGAAACAGGAAGTGATTAAAAGGAAGGCTAAAAATGGAGGTAGGAGCTATATCATGTTAAGGACTTTGAACTTTATCTTATAAATAAAGAGCAGCACATAATGAGTTTTGAGTGGTGTATTGACAGGGTTTTATTTGCTTTTCATATGCTCACTTTGGCAGCAGGAACAATCTGTATTTGAAGTGGAGTAGGGCAGAGTTAGAGAGATCGAGGGACTAAACTTGAGCTGTAAAAGTAGGGATGGAGAAGAGTGGACTCAATCTAGATTTTTTACCCCCCCCCAAAAAAAATGATTGTAGTCATTTTTCCCTTTTTCTCTTTTCATATATATAGAAGCAATAGTCAAAAGCTCACTCAAAAATCTATGCCTCATAGGACAATTTTATCAAATTTTATTCGGTATAGTCTAATTCAGACAAAGCAGAATATTCAACCCATTTGTCCAAAAAATCATGTATTTCAGAATAATCCTAAAATTTTACTGTTTTGTGATATGTATTGTGATATGTATTACATATGTACGTGGAAAATTAGTGTTCAATAACTGTTTAATTAGTAATCATCCTAATTTGCCTATTTTTGTAAAAAGGTAAATTTACATGAAATTTGTGAAACAAATACTGTAAGATAAAAAAGGTTTAAATATAACACATATAAACCCAACATTTATTTATTTGAAAGTAATCCCACTTTAAAGGAGAAATTAATCTCTCATACTCTAGAAGGATTATGCACTATAATATTATATATTTTATGACAGAAGATGTATTCCAAGACTCTTGGACTAGACCATTCAAAAATGAGGAGTGCCAGCCTAGGGAATTCTCTAGGTTCATCCACTTTGCTGCCAGAATCAGGTTAATAGTTTCAATTCTTAAAAAGGCTCGTATTTTAGAGACAGGAGGGGAATCTGGAGACACAGTAAGATACTGATGGAACAATAAAAGCTTTCAGCTTTGTTTATTTTTCTATGCCTTTTGTATTTGTACACTGCTCTTCCCCTTTAGGGGGTTGCTGGTATGTAACAATGACATTAAATATGGCACTACAAATGTTTAACTGAAGGGAAGAAACTACATAAAATGAAAAATGCATCAAATATTAAATCTATAACAAAACTGTACAAAACCATTGGTTCTGTCATTTATTCATGTTTTGCTACTGGAGGATATAATTTAAATTTCATAATATATATAAATGATCAACTTGAAGTTACAAATTTTGAAGAAAATGCTTGCAGATACTGCTGCTGGTTTTAGGATATTCATTACAAATTTGTACATGTTAGGTTGTACATATTGAAACAAATTTTAAACAAATATGAGTACGTCTCATTAAAGTGAATTTGGTAAGAAGTATTATTTTGCTGTGTTTTGTCACTCATTAATAATGACGTCAGTCTGATCCAGAATATCTCTCTCTCCATTTATTCATCTATACTATTTTTATGCAGAGAACATTTGACTTGAAGCTTTATCAAAAAATGAGATTAGTTTAAAATGACTAAACATACAACATGGTAGTGAGATACTATACATTTTTGTATATAATGAACCATACAGTGGATTCTAATTCTCATCCTCAGTTTATTTTTATTGTTCTTCTTTGATACCAAAGAGGAAGGATGCAAGATATTAGCTTCTCAATTCATGGTCTTTGTTGTTAACTTTATTTTTATGTAATTTCTTCAAGTGTTAATGAATCCTTATCAGTTAGTATTTATGGAAGACCTTGTTTACTTCCAAAATTATCTTCTTGAGTAAGTAATTTAAGTAGAAGCCCAAGAAGTTAGGGTATAAGAGGAATTATTTGCCACTGAACTCACTGTTTGCCAGTTATCCAGGAAGAAAGATTCCTGGTCCATGAATGAATATTCTTCGGGGCGAGTGGTTGGGAAAAGAGTAGGGAGAGATAGTTATACTATTTGCTGTTTTGTGAACTGCACTTCAATTAATAAGCCTCTTTTTAAAATTTTGGATGTTATGTTGAAACACAAATCAGATAAATCTTATTCCTAAAAACTTTTAATATGTTTAATTCATTCTATACATTTGTATTTAGAGCCTACTCTTTACCAGGTGCTATTCTAGTGCTGGGGATATAGACAAACTTTCCTCCCTTCTTGGGGAAGTATACAAAAGATAGAGAAGCAGCATATAATATAATACCATACAATATGAGATCTTCAAATACTGATGTGTTACAAGGTGCTATAAAAAAAAATAAAGCAAGGAGACAGAGATGGAGATGATCAGTGATTCAGGGGAGAGAAAGTGACACTTAAGAGATATCTAAATGAAGTAAGAGATATCATGCTTCTCATTACATTTTTGGATGGATCACAGAGGGCCCTGTATGATCTGAGCTTTAATCAGCTCTATAGCCTCCATTTCTTACATTCTTCTGACCCACTACGCCACAGGACCGCTGTCATCTTTTTAGTTTCTAGAAGACACCAGGGTCTTCACGGGCCTTTATAAACACTTTTTCTTCTACCTCCTCTCATCTTTGCATTGCTAGTCCCTTGTCATCCTTTAATATTGGATTAAATCTCACTTTCTCAGAAAGGTGTTCACTGACAATTCTAAGTAACCTCCCATCTATTCCACCCAGAGTGTTTCCTTCAAGTTGTGACTACTAATTTGTGTTTACTCTTTTATTTTCCATTTAAGTCACTGACTGAAAACTTTCTAGTGGCAAAGAATTTGTATTTTTAATTTTTTAAAATCTATTGTAGTCCCAGCTTTCTAGTCAATGAAAATGCAGGGTTTCCCAGGAAAAGTTTAGGATTTGTAACACTGGTTTTCATCTGGCCATTCCAAGATATATGAAGTTTTAAATGGTTGCTTTTGGATGCTAGAGATCATCACAGGAAAAAGGTATAGCTACCACATCCTATATCTTCAGATATTGCTCCTCCCTTCTGTCCTTTCCCCTGGTATCATACAATGTGAGTGGTTATGCTGTTAGGTCAGGAGGGGGCTGAATTTCAAGGAAGATATGTAATGCTGAGCAAAGGGATTAGACAGAATTGTATACTTTGATGATATGTAGCCTATGTGACTTTGGTTACATGATAATAATCAAATCATCCAAGTGACTTTCCTCCACACTGGTTAGAGATTCCAGAAGTTCAAAGAGCTTTAATACTAAGAAGGGCAAGTGCTGGATACACTGGTACAGTATTGCACTCCTCTCTCCTCACTACCTAGCTATGGCTGTTCCTGAGGGGCTGGGCAGCTGAGAAGAAAAAAAAAAAAAAAAAGCAACGTCCCATATTGGTGACCATGGCTCTTATTAACTCCAAGGCTGTCATTAGATAACCTTCTACCTTGCAGTAAAATATCTCAGGGTCAGGAAGCAAAGCTCACAGCTCTCAGTTCCTTTTTTAAGCTCTCTTGACAGAAGCCTATTCTGACTTCCCAGAAATGTCTGCTGATGGCTTCTGACAACTAATATCAGCAGGGAGTCTCCACAAGGATATTCCAAGTTCTGAAATGTGTGTGAGCATGTGTTATCTGCACAGTGGGAAGCTAAGATCAAACAGTGATAGAAGTATTATGGCTCACCACACTCTGGGTATGTGGTGGTGGTGGTGGTGATGGTGGTAGTACTAGTTGCAGTAGTAGTAATATCATTATTATTAACATTTTTGAGCATATACTATATTCTAGATACTGTTCTAAGTATATGGCATGTTTTACCTCATGTAATCCTTCCAAAGTCCTATGAGGAAGACATTATTATCTTTATTTTACCGTTGAAAAAAACATAAACCCAGATAAGTTAATTTTTTGGTGGTGATCTGTGATTAATTATACCATTATGAAATATGTACATTTGCATAAACATAGGCACTTTTTATGTTGCATATTAGGAGTAAATGTTAGCACTAAGGATAGAAAATATAAAAGGGAAGCAGAATAAATATTTACTTTTTATTCTAAACTATGCAATGAGTGGTGCCTCATCTTCAAGAGAAAGTAAAATACTGAAAGTCAATGATTATTATTGGGAGTATTAAACTCTCATGTTGTAAAAAACTGTACGTTGCTTCAGTTTTCAAAATGTTAAAATGAAGCTACATCTAACTTAAGTATAATTGCAGTCTAGAACACTGGTCATGTAATTATGTAAATGACTAAAATACATGTGATGAAGAAATAAGTTCTTAAAATATTATTTAAATAAGAGAAATATAATGCTTCCTAGAATAAATATGTATTCTACCTAAAGAGATTTTATGTTGTTTCTTTATACTTCTAAATGCCTTCATTTACAAAAACATACATTACAAAAATTATAGTCAGAAAAACAAATTTTAAAAAGTTAAAATAATGTATAGAACTAAGAAGAGATATAAGCTTAAAAAGCATACTACACTAGAGCTGTTTAAAAAGTTATTAAAAATTATTCTTAAGTCATGAATAAACTCATCTTAAGTACATTTAAAGTCAGTACAATGTCTTACAGAGTAAGTTATAAATAACTATTTGAAAATTGTTTCACTAAAATAAGGAAACAAGCTTTTTATAATTCATTGTATTATTGCCTAAATTATATATTATTTAGGTGATTTCTATAATATGAAATTACATACAATATTTGCTTATATGCTAGAGATTTATACGAGTGATTCAATGTCAAATATTTATTAAATATTTCCTGTGTGCCAGATACTTTTCTACATTCTGACTTATACCATCTCTTCCTTTCTCATGTTATGGAAGAACTCTTCTTGTTTCATAACTTTTACTTGAGATATATGGTGTTTAATAGGACTGGCCCTTTAATTAATAGATACAACAAGTGTGTGGTTTAGTTTGAAGATGTTTTGATGTCTTTTTTACACAAAAGATTCTTCTTTACCTATTTCTACTTTACTTCCTTCTGCCTTTTTACCTGTGTTTTTCACCATTAAAAACATAGTGCTGGTTAGATGAGGAATTTGGGAACCAGGAAACAAATGTCCTGCTTGAATAAAATACTGTGTCTCAAAATTACCTTAACAGGATACTCACTACACTTCCCTACACTAATGACTGAAGATGTATGTCAATGTTTCTATTCCCTTTGTTTGTATTAATGTAAATTCGTTTAATGTTCTTAGACCCTCATTGCTTAAACCACTGAAGGGTATTTGCCATTGAGGAGCTACTCTGGGCATGAATACCTTCTGTAAATCCTTGAAATCTCCCTCAGTAGAAATATAATCTTTCAGTGCTAGGGATAGAGAGTGAAAGATGTGAAAAGGGAATGGTATGGAATTATAGAATAATTAAATTATATTCAAAATTGTCCACTGATAAACGGATACCTCTAGGAAGAAAAAGAGACAGAATTGGACATAATTCAAGATTCCAAAGTTAGCCTTTGTCGCTTTTCTATACCTTGGATACTGGGGATACTAATTAGAATTATTTGTCTCCTTTGCTGGACACAGCTTCCAATACAAAGACACAATCACTTAAAAGTCCCCTGCTCTTCAATTCCTTTGCCTCTTCTCATTCCTACCTGTGGTAAAAAAAATGGCCTCCCAAAGCTGTCCATGCCTTAATCCAAGAAGCTGTGAATATGTTACCTTACACGTTAAAAAGAGTTTGCAGATGTGATTAAGGTTGAGAACTTTGAGATGTAAAATTTATTCTAGATTACCCAGGTGGGCCCATTTAATTCCACAAATCGTAGAAGAGGAAGGCAGAAGTGCGTGCTAGGGAGACGTGACATTAGAAGGTTTAGACCTGCCTTTGCTGGACTTGAAGACAGATGAAGGATGCTGGGAATGGCCCATGGCTGAGAGCCAGTATAAAAAAAATAAAAAACAAAAAACTGGGGACCCTGGTCTTTCAACCGCAAGGAACTGAGTTCAGCTAACAACACAAATAAACAGTAAGCATTCTTCCCAAGAGCCTCCAGAAAGGAACAAAGCCTGCTAACACCTTAATTTTACTGCTGGGGACCTATACTGGACTTCTGCCCCAAAGAACTGTAAGATAGTGCATATGTGTTGTTTTAAGGCATAAAGTTTATGGTAATCTGTTATAACAGCAATAGAATCATCACCACCATAGAACTCTCCAAACTCATAACTCTTATATTCTTAGTGTGGCTACTTACCCTTCAAATTTAGACAAGTCACTTTAGTTCTCTAAAGTTTTTGCACATGTAAAATGGACAAAAAATAGGAACTACTTCACAGAGTTAAAGAAAAGATTAAGAGAGAGTGTACGTAAAAATAACTTAGAATAGACATGCACACAATTCATGTCCATTTTAATGTTATTAATAAGATTATCAAAAATTTTGATAATACAGTATTAATATTAATCCTGTTGTTTTCTTAATATTTGTCTTCTTACTAGGTAGGTCTTGGTAAAGAATATTTCTTATTCACTTATCAATACTGGACTAAATCTTACCTTTCCCAAATATCCCATTACTACTTCTTCCATAGTAGTAGAATTTCTAGCTGGTAGCAAGTTATCCTAAATAAAAACTGTATTTTCCACCTCAATTACAGCTGAGAATGACCCTGTTGTTAATTTATTTTATTATATATATATATATGTTATAATATTATGTTACAATTTGTTTTACCCTCCTTCTTCTTTATCACTTCCCCCAACTCCCTGCCTGGAATATGTGGCATATTATGCTGGAACCTGAGACACTATACTGGAACTTGGGGGAAAGGGCCATACCCTGGGAAATAATGCAATAGTGCATTAGCCTATGTCCCTGAGAATTCCTAGAGCAGAGCCACCACATATCTTGAACCACATATCCATCTTGTTTAAGTCCCTCTTATTATGGGTTTTCTTTCACTGACGGCCAAACCTAATCCTAACACATAAATTTGTGTATCTTGGTACTTTTAATTAAAAACTTCTTTGTCCAGCTTCTCATTTTCCTCTCGTATGCCAATCCCCAAGGACTTTATCTGGCTGCATAAAGTATATTAATTGCCACCACTTATGTACATCACTTAATATTTATGCCTAATTGTCATGTAACATATTTCTGATTATGGCTACCATTCAAAAACAATTACAACAGTGAGGTTATTAAAGTGCTAGGGGACACTGAACAATTAGTAGAGGGAGGAGTAGTAAAAACAAACAAAAAACTAAATAAAGATAGTTTGTATTTTGCATACTTTCCCTTTTTATTGGTAAGAATAAGTTCCTAGGAAAAGCTAACATACATGTAAATAAGCCAGTGAGATTTTTAGCTGAGAATATTTAATCAGTTCTTCCAATAAATATTTTTTCTAACATGTTTATTGGAGTATAATTGCTTTATAATGGTGTTACTTTCTGCTGAATAACAAAGTGAATCAGCTACATGTACACATATATCCCCATATTCCCTTGCCCTTGAGTCTCCCTCCCACCCTCCCTATCCCACCCCTCTAGGTGGTCACAAAGCACCGAGCTGATTTCCCTGTGCTATGCGGCTGCTTCCCACTAGCTATCTATTTAACATTTGGTAGTGTATATATGTGCATGCCACCCCCACACTTCGTCCCAGGTTACCCTTCCCCCTCCCCGTGGCTTCAAGTCCATTCTCTACGTCTGCATCTTCATTTCTGTCCTGCCCCTAGGTTCATTAGAACCATTTTTTTTTTTAGATTCCATATATATGTGTTAGCATACGGTATTTGTTTTTCTCTTACTGACTTACTTCACTCAGTATGACAGTCTCTAGGTACATTCACCTCATTACAAGTAAATCAATTTCATTTCTTTTTATGGCTGAGTAATACTCTATTGAATATATGTGCCACATCTTCTTTATCCATTCATCTGTCAATGGACACTTACATTGCTTCCATACCCTGGCTATTGTAAATGGAGCTGCAATGAACACTGTGGTACATGACTCTTTTTGAATTATGGTTTCCTCAGGGTATATGCCCAGTAGTGGGATTGCTGGCTTGTATGGTAGTTCTATATTTTGTTTTTTAAGGAACCTCCATACTGTTCTCCATAGAGGCTGTATCAATTCACATTCCCACCAACAGTGCAAGAGGGTTCCCTTTTCTCCACACCCTCTCCAGCATTTATTGTTTGTAGATTTTTTGATGATGGCCATTCTGACCTGTGTGAGGTGATACCTCATTGTAGTTTTGATTTGCATTTCTCTAATGATTAGTGATGTTGAGCATCATTTCATGAGTTTGTTGGCAATCTGTATATCTTCTTTGGAGAAATGTCTATTTAGGTCTTCTGCCCATTCTTGAATTGCGTTGTTTGTTTTTTTGACATTGAGCTGCATGAGTTGCTTGTAAATTTTGGAGGTTGTTTGTCAGTTGCTTTGTTTGCAAATAGTTTCTCCCATTTTGAGGGTTGTCTTTTCGTCTTGCTTATGGCTTCTTTTGCTGTGCAAAAACTTTTAAGTTTCATTATGTCCCATTTGTTTATTTTTGTTTTTATTTCCCTCTGAAGTCAGGGAGCCTGATTCCTCCAACTACGTTTTTCTTCCTCAGGACTGCTTTGGCTATTCAGGGTCTTTTGTGCTTCCATACAAGTTGTGAAATTTTTTGTTCTAGTTCTGTGAAAAATGCCATTGATAGTTTGATAGGGATTGCACTGAATTTGTAGGTTGCTTTGGGTAGTATAGTCATTTTCACAATGTTGATTCTTCCAATCCAAGAACATGGTATATCTCTACATCTGTTTGTATCATTTTTAATATTTTCATCAGTGTCTTATTGTTCTCTGCATACAGGTTTTTGTCTCCTTAGGTAGGCTTATTCCTAGGTATTTTCTACTTTTTGTTGCAATGATAAATGGGAGTTTTTCCTTAATTTCTTTCAGATTTTTCATCATTAGTGTACAGGAATGCAAGAGATTTCTGTGCATTAATTTTGTATCCTGCTACTTTACCAAATTCATTGATTAGCTCTAGTAGTTTTCTGGTAGCATCTTTAGGATTCTCTATGTATAGTATCATGTCATCTGCAAAGAGTGACAGTTTTATTTCTTCTTTACCGATTTGGTTTCCTTTTATTTTTCTTCTCTGATTGCTGAGGCTACAACTTGGAAAACTATTTTGAATAATAGTGGTGAGAGTGGGCAACCTTGTCTTGTTCCTGATCTTAGAGGAAATGTTTCACTTTTTCACCACTGAGAATGATGTTGGCTGTGGGTTTGTCATATATGACCTTCCTTATGTTGAGGTTAGTTCCCTCTATGCCTACTATCTGGAGAGTTATCATAAATGTGTGTTGAATTTTGTCAAAAGCTTTTTCTGCATCTATTGAGATTATCATATGTTTTCTTATCCTTCAATGTGTTAATATGGCGTATGACACTGATTGATTTGTGTATATCGAAGTATCCTTGCATTCCTGGGATAAACCCCAATTGATCATGGCATATGATCCTTTTAATGTGCTGTTGCATTCTGTTTGCTAGTATTTTGTTGAGCATTTTTGCATCTATGTTCATCAGTGATATTTGCCTGTAGTTTTCTTTCTTTGTGACATCTTTGGTATCAGGGTGATGGTAGACTCGTAGAATGAGTTTGGGAGTGGTCCTCCCTCTGCTATATTTTGGAAGAGTTTGAGAAGGATACGTGTTAGCTCTTCTCTAAATGTTTGATAGAATTCGCCTGTGAAGCCATTGGTCCTGGCCTTTTGGGTGTTGGAAGATTTTTTTTTTTTTTTTTTTTTTTGTGGTACGCGGGCCTCTAAGATTTTTAATCACAGTTTCAAGTTCAGTGCTTGTGATTGGTCTATTTATATTTTCTGTTTCTTCCTACTTCAGTCTCAGAAGGTTGTGCTTTTCTAAGAATGTGTCCATTTCGTTCAGGTTGTCCATTTTATTGGCATATAGTTGCTTGTAGTAGTCTCTCACAATCCTTTGTATTTCTGCAGTGTCACTTGTTACTTCTCCTTTTTCATTTCTAATTCTGTTGATTTGAGTCTTCTCCCTTTATTTCTTGATGAGTCTGGCTAATGGTTTATCAATTTTGTTTATCTTCTCAAAGAACCAGCTTTTATTTTTATTGATCTTTGCTATGGTTTCCTTCATTTTGTTCATTTATTTCTTATCTGATATATATGATTTCTTTCCTTCTGTTAACTTTGTTTTCTTTCTTTTTTTTTTTTTTGTTCATCTTTCTCTAATTGCTTTAGGTGTAAGTAACATTAGGTTGTTTATTTGAGATTTTTCTTGTTTCCTGAGGTAGGGTTGTATTATTATATACTTCCTTCTTAGAACTGCTTTTGCTGCATCCCATAGGTTTTGGGTCCTTGTGTTTTCATTGTCAGTTGGTTCTAGGTATTTTTTTATTTCCTCTTTGATTTCATCAGTGATCTCTTGGTTATTTAGTAGTGTATTGTTTAGCCTCCATGTGTTTATATTTTTTACAGGTTTTTTTTCCTGTAATTGACATCTAGTCTCATAGCATTGTGCTCAGAAAAGATACTTGATATGATTTCAATTTTCTTAAATTTACCAAGGCTTGATTTGTGACACAAGATGTGCTTTATACTGGAGAATGTTCCATGAGCACTTCAGAAGAAAGTGTATTCTGTTGTTTTTGGATTGAATGTCTTATAAATATCAATTAAGTCCATCTCCTTTAATGTGGCATTTAAAGCTTGTGTTTCCTTATTTTCCTTTTGGATGATCTGTCCATTGGTGAAATTGGGGTGTTAAAGTCCCCTACTATGAATGTGTTACTGTCAATTTCCCCTTTTATGGCTGCTGGCATTTGCCTAATGTATTGAGGTACTCCTATGTTGGGTGCCTAAATATTCACAATTGTTATATCTTCTTCTTGGATTGATCCCTTGATCATTATGTAGTGTCCTTTTTTGTCTCTTGTAATAGTCTTTATTTTAAAGTCTACTTTGACTGATATGAGAATTGCTAGTTCAGTTTTCTTTTCATTTCCATTTGCATGAAATATCTTTTTCCATCCCCTCACTTTCAGTCTGTATGTGTCCTTAGGTCGTCTGAGGTGGGTCTCTTGTAGACAGCATATACACAGGTCTTGTTTTTGTAACCATTCAGCCAGTCTATGTCTTTTGGTTGGAGCATTTAATCCATTTACATTGATGGTAGTTATCAATATGTATGTTCCTATTTCCATTTTCTTAATTGTTTTGGTTTTGTTATTGTAGGTCTTTACCTTCTCTTGTGTTTCCCACTTAGAGAAGTTCTTTGACTGATATGAGAATTGCTAGTTCAGTTTTCTTTTCATTTCCATTTGCATGAAATATCTTTTTCCATCCCCTCACTTTCAGTCTGTATGTGTCCTTAGGTCGTCTGAGGTGGGTCTCTTGTAGACAGCATATACACAGGTCTTGTTTTTGTAACCATTCAGCCAGTCTATGTCTTTTGGTTGGAGCATTTAATCCATTTACATTGATGGTAGTTATCAATATGTATGTTCCTATTTCCATTTTCTTAATTGTTTTGGTTTTGTTATTGTAGGTCTTTACCTTCTCTTGTGTTTCCCACTTAGAGAAGTTTCGTTAGCATTTGTTGTAAAGCTGGTTTGTTGGTGCTGAATTCTCATAGCTTTTGCTTGTCTGTAAAGATTTAATTTCTCCATTGAATATGAATGAGATCCTTGCCAGGTAATCTTGGTTGTAGGATTTTCCCTTTCATCACTTTAAATATGTCCTGCCACTCCCTTCTGGCTTGCAGAGTTTCTGCTGAAAGATCAGCTGTTAACCTTATGGGAATTCC
>NC_041228.1:24796562-24805229 GCF_002837175.3 Physeter macrocephalus | reverse complement strand
ATATGTGTCTTGGTGTGTTTCTCCTTGGATTTATCCTATATGGGACTCTCTGTGCTTCCTGAACTTGACTATTTCCTTTCCCATATTAGTGAAGTTTTCAACTATAATCTCTTCAAATATTTTCTCAGTCCCTTCCTTTTTCTCTCTTTTTTTTTTTTTTTTTTTTTTTTTTGTGGTATGTGGGCCTCTCACTGTCATGGCCTCTCCCGTTGCATAGCACAGGCTCTAGACGCACAGGCTCAGTGGCCATGGCTCACGGGCACAGCTGCTCCGCAGCATTTGGGATCCTCCCAGACCGGGGCACGAACCCGTGTCCCCTGCTTTGGCAGGAAGACTCCCAACCACTGTGCCACCAGGGAAGCCCCCTTTTTCTCTTCTTATTCTGCGACCCTTATAATTCGAAAATTGTTTTATTTCATGTTGTCCCAGAGGTCTCTGAGACTGTGCTCAATTCTTTTCATTCTTTTTTCTTTATTCTGCTCTGCAGTAGTGATTTTCACTATTTTATATTCCAGGTCACTTATCCGTTCTTCTGCCTCAGTTTTTCTGCTATTGATTTCTTCTAGAGAATTTTTAATTTCATTTATTATGTTGGTCATTGTTTGTTTGCTCTTTAGTTCTTCTAGGTCCCTGTTAAACATTTCTTGTATTTTCTCCATTCTATTTCCAAGATTTTGGATCATCTTTACTATCATTACTCTGAATTCTTTTTCAGGTAGACTGCCTATTTCTTCTTCATTTGCTTGGTCAGGTGGGTTTTCACCTTGCTCCTTCACCTGCTGTGTATTTCTCTGTCTTCTCATTTTGCTTAACTTACTGTGTTTGGGGTCTCCTTTTTGCAGGCTGCAGGTTCATAGTTCCCATTGTTTTTGGTGTCTGCCTCCAGTGGGTAAGGTTGTTGAGCGGGTTGTGTAGGCTTCCTGGTAGAGGGTCCTGGTGCCTGTGTTCTGGTGGATGAGGCTGGACCTTGTCTTTCGGTGGGCAGGACCATGTGCAGTGGTGTGTTCTGGTGTGTCTGTGAACTCAGTATGATTTTAGGCAGACTCTTTGCTAATGGGTGGGGTTGTGCTCCTGTCTTGCTAGTTGATTGTCATGGGGTGTCCAGTGCTGGAGCTTGCTGGTCATTGAGTGGAGCTGGGTCTTACCATTGAGACAGAGATCTCTGGGAGAGCTCTTGCTAATTGATATTATATGGAGCCGGGAGGTCTCTGCTGTTCCAGTGTCCTGAACTTGGCTCTCCCACCTCAGAGACTTAGGCCTGACACCCAGCCAGAGCACCAAGACTCTGTCAGCCACAGAGCTGCTAGTTTTGTAGGCTCTCCTGCAGAGGCAGTGGTGGCTGTGGCTCACTGTGAGGACAAGGACAGTAGGAGCAGAAATTCTGGGAATTACTCCTTCATTTGAGCCCTCCTAGAGTCCGCCATTAGCCCCACCAAAGAACCCCTTCCAATAAATATTAATTTGAAATTTTCCATATGAAAACTACTGTACTACATGATAAGAGTGCAAGGATTCAAACTTCCTTTTTTTTTCTTTTTTTTGTCATTTAGGGTCAAACTAAGGAAAATAGATAAGTAAACAGATAATTACAATATAAGAACTAATGAACAAGTATGCAGAGTAGGATTCTAAGACAAGCTAGGAGGGAGGACAGGAAATGCTCTCAAGAAAAAGTGAAACATGAACTGAATCCTGGAGAATGGCCAGGAAAAAAATGGTCACAAATTTAGTGAAATGCAAACAGGGTGGGAACATGTAGTCTTCAAAGAGGGAGCAGCATGAACTAGACAGCTCTGGTAATGCAGCAACATAAAATAGAGTGTTAGGGCATGGGCCTAGATAGGTAAGAGTAGTTCAGATTGTCAATGGATTCATCCATGAAGATATATGGATGTATTTAAATATTTAACTAAAAAAGGAGTTATCATTTCACTTTAGAATAAAATGTCACACTGGATTTATCAGTAGACTTTGAGATGACGACTCACTAATTGGGAAGTTGGTTCATAACTCAAAGGAGAAATAATGGAAACCTGGGTGAAAGATTTAAGCAAGTTTGAGGCATATTAATGAGCTATAGTGAATTCACTGGAGTTTGTATTTAGATGTATGAAGGAAGAGAAGAAGATTGAAGAATTAAATATTTTCAGAACACTGAAGAACACTGAATTTTAAGAAGATGGAAGAGGAAATTCAGTACTGGAAAAGCCTGTGAAAGCAGGAGAAAATTCAGGAAATCAGAGAATAAAGAAGCCAGGGAAAGAGAAAGTTTCAAGAAGTAGGAAGTAGTCAATAATGTCAATCACTGTATACCTATAACTTTCTTTTTCCTTTTACTAATTTGTTATTGTTTAAAATATATTTGTATTATAAAATACAACATACATATTATTGAAATTTAACAGAGAATATTTTTGTTAGCATAAAAGTAACAGGGAAAAATAATTATAGTCTTCTATCCAGGGATAATATTTTTTAACACTTTGGAATATTTCTTTTATTTTGTCTTTATTGATATTTGTTTATTTTTAAATGACTATTCATTGTATCTACACAGAAGAGTTCATTTAAAAATATTTCAACTAAATAAACCATTTAGACAAGAGGACACATTCCATTGGTAGGGGCTGAGAATAATCAAGAAGTGCTGTACAGGTATGAGTCAGTCAAGAGAAGAGGAAATAATGTTAGCACCTTTGATAGTAATGATACTTTCATGGCTGGGATGTCCTATAAATGGTGATTGCAAGCCATTTTCCCTAGCTTGGGGAATCTCCTAGTTGTTTTCCCTTATTGCAATCCTATTGTTTTATACTAAGATCTGCACTTTACTCCTGTGCTCTTTCTGATTCATGACTTGCTACGACCAGCTTTGATTTCAATTTATCCCTGAACTGCTGCCTCAGGTTTGCTCCCTTTAGTTCCTACTCAACTGCAGCAAAAACTATCAACACTCTATCCAGATCCCTCTGGATGCTTCTTGTCTTTTGTTATCTGTATGCTATCTTCTCTATTCATTTGCCTCTAAATGCATATAGCTATAAGTTTTCTGTAGACTGCCTTTGGGCTACAGGAACTGCTTTGTCCACAAGAACCCTGAAGGACCTGCGTAATCCTTAGACTGTGGTTATGGGATGTAAAAGATAGCCCAGGACCCTTGTTTTGAGTTGGGACAAACTCTTAGGTGCAATTTACACTGCATGGGATCCGGCTGAGACTTGAATTTCGCCTGAAATTGCAACTTTGCTTAACTTCTTTCCTGTCCTGTTTCCCCTACACCCTTATTAGTTTCCTGGGCACACATTCTTAACATCACTTGCATACAAATCCTTGTCTTGGTTCTGCACTTTGCAGAAAAGACAGTTGCAGTCTTCAGGAAAGTGACACTCTCTATGCCTGGCCGAGGTCTCAGACCTGGCACTGAAGCTTGGCACAGGTTCCAAAACTCCAACTATTTGGAACAAAGAACTAGTGCCTGCAAGTGGGCAGGCTAAATGACGTGGCAAAAGGCTAGCTGTAGTGATGGAACAGTGACAATATGGAAAATCTTTGTTATGGGTGCAAGTCAAGGGTGTATTCTGATGCCTGAAGAGTTCTTGGGGAGGAACAGAGGGTGTTTTACTGATCTAAACAAAAACAATGGGCTTAAATGTTGTAGTGAATACAGGAATAAAATATTTCACAACTTAATTACTTTACTACATTATAAAGTGACCCTTCAGTTCTTATTTTTAAGATAAACAGAAGAATGGAATGACTTGCATAGAAAGGGATACCATCCACTACTAGAAAAGGTTGTCTTTCTTTACCTGCATTTAAGTTTGGGACAGATGTTCATAAAAAGGTAAGAGGAGAAACTCTCATCTATGATGTCACTTCAAAAGAAACAAAGTTTGTATAAGTATAGTATGAAATACTATAGTGAACTTTTATCAGAACCATATGAAAAACCATGCTTTATGATAGCTATAGAAAAAAGAATATACAGGTATAAATATTATTTGATATATTGTAAGTACAGTCAACATTTATTTATAAGGTAATATAAATACCAACAAAATATCTGCTATCCATTGTGCACTAATTTTAGACTATGCTGGATCGAAATGCCTAATAATTTTTCACATATTCCACATGTATTGCTTACTCTTATTAGTCTTTTTATTTATACCACAAATGTTAACTAGGCACCCGCTATGATCTCAGTACTATTCTTATGCTTAAACATCCTTATGCTAATATAATGACTTAAATTTACAAGATAATTTCCAACATACAAAGTGCTGTTTGGTTTATTAACTTGTGTGATCCTCCAACACTCCTATGACATGGTAGGGCAGGGATGATTATTCCTGCTTTAAAGATGAGATTCAGAAAAGCAAAATGTCCTGCACAAGAAGTCAAGGTTTTTGACTTTTAGATCAAAACTCTGCCCATACATTGTTTTATATACAATAATCAGGAAGTTATTTATAAATAGGTTAGGAATTTCCAAAGTATGTTCTTAAATACATACATTTAAAATCACGCGTTTTTGTTTTTTTTTATCTTCTTCACTGATATACCTAGATCACAGTAAACAATGTTCTCTGAATCATAAGGTGCAAATGTGAGCCAAATGCAGAAACAAATATTAAGTCTTGGAACATACACACACACACAAATGTGCTGTTGGCTAATGTTATCTATAATAACGTTTTTTTAAAGCCCTAGTCAATTCTTACTCTTCTGATGGCCAATTTTATTTTTTCTGACATGTATGACTTCTGCAAAACTAGTGAGAATTATAATCTAAACCGAAGTCAACCTCATGGGCCTATATGATTATTCTCTCTGAATTATATTCTTCTATGCTCAGTTAACTTAATCTTTCATTACTAACCTCCCAATGGATTTTATTTTCTCACTTGTGAGATTGCTGACATCATGGAGACATCAACATTATTCTTGTAACAATCATTCAATGTGGTTTAAAGTGCATTCCATTTAAAGTGAGAACGAAGCCTAGTCAAAAAGCCATAAAGAATTCTGTTCCACAATATTTTTATCTTAGTTCTGCACATTATACTAAAGAATTATTTAATTAAAAATATATTTTGACTTCATTATTAATTTTTATGTTTACATTTAAAAACCCATTTCTCAAAAGGCCACTAGAAACCCAAGAAATTAGAGTATAGGTAGCCAGCATTACCAAGTATTTCCAACCCAAATATAGATAAGGACAGAGGAAATAAGCATATTGTCAATTTGCAGGATATGATGAAATGTATCAGAGAGCACAATGGAGAGTTAAACATTGCAACAAACTTTACACTAGGATCAGGAGATGGATGTGAATGGATGTTCTTCAATTATACTTAAATATAACAAGAAAAAATATACAAATATATTTTTAATTAGGTACCCTACTTATTAGACTTTACCAGTTATTTATCTACTATTTATTCTAACTTTGACTTTCCTCCTAAGACTTACTTTGTGGTCCTATTGAGCCTCCTGGCTTCAAATAACATCTATAAACTGATAACTTGCAAATTTATATCTCCATCCCTATCTTTTGGATCTCCAGATTTTATTTCCAACCTGATATCCATTCTAATAGATACCGCAAATGTAACAAGTCCCAAACTGAACTGTCAGGTTTTTGTTGTTTTTTTTTTCCTAAACTAGTTTCACCTTACACTTTCCCATATCAATGGAAAACAATTCTGTGCTAATTATTTACTATCTCTTAGCTCTGAGCCAACCATTCTATACTCTGCTGTTTGTTGTTAGGTTGCACTGCAAATTACTGACATTTTTTTTCTCATGAAGACCAACCACTATCAACTCTCATATTCTCTGAAGCAGAGCAGTCAAACTCTTTGGTTATGGAAATATTCAATATTTTCCATGCAACAATACGGTAGCCATCAGCAACATGTGGCTATTGAACGCTTGAAAAGTGCTCACCTGAATTGAGATGTCCTACAAGCGTTAAACCATTCTGGATTTCAAAGATTTGGAATGAAAAAATAATGGTAAATTATTGCATTAATAATTTTATGCTGATTACATGTTGAAATTATAATGCTGGGGTTAAATAAAATAAAACATTAAAATTAATTTCATCCTTTTTTAACATCTTTTTTGGAATATAATTGCTTTAAAATGGTGTGTTAGTTTCTGCTTTATAACAAAGTGAATCAGCTATACATATACATATATCCCCATATCTCCTCCCTCTTGCATTTCCCTCCCACCATCCCTATCCGACCCCTCTAGGTGGACACAAAGCACCAAGCTGATCTCCCTGTGCTATTTGTATGCTTCCCACATGCTATCTATTTTACATTTGGTAGTGTATATATGTCCATGCCACTCTCTCACTTCGTCCTAGCTTACCTTTCCCCCTCCTCGTGTCCTCAAGTCCATTCTCTACATCTGCATCTTTATTCTTGTCCTGCCTCTAGGTTCTTCAGGACATTTTTTTTTCTTCCTTTTAGATTCCATATATATGTGTTAGCATATGGTATTTGTTTTTCTCTTTCTGACATACTTCACTCTGTATGACAGACTCTTAATTTCATCTTTAACAAACGTAACTTCTAGAAAATTTTAAATTATATATGTAGCTCACATAATATTTTTATTGGAGAATGCTGGTCTAGATAGCCTTCAAACAATTTTGCACAGATAGCTCAAAATTTTGAAAACTACCATTTTCTACAATTTTAAATAGATTTGTCTATTTTTTTAAAAAATTCTAAGTGTGAATAGTTTCAAAGTATGTAATTTCTGTAACACTACTATTTTACAAATAAATTAGTTTCCTTAAAATTTTGCATTATTAGTTCACTTAACTTCTAGGAAATGTCCACTATTATAAATTGAAAAACTGTAAAATCAATCAGACAAATAGGAAATTTCTTCTGTTCAAAAGTTAGACTTTGTGTTTCAATTCAAATTAGTCTATAATATACCTCTCTGTAATGTTAATTTTAGTTCTAGGATAGACAGAGATACAGATAAATGATATAAAATAGGTGGATGGATGGACGGATTTATGATAGATAAGATAGGTAGGTGGATACATACATATAAATAGAAAGAGATGTGCTTTTCTATAAATTTGTTTTTTGGATAAAATAAGGTATTGTCTCCTTCAAATATTTCTTATTGAATCTAGTTTTTGCTTTGTTCTCAAGGACTCTCCTTCAGGAGCTATGCATCTGGAATTTCCTCTCTGGATATCCAGAGTTTTATTTACACTCAAGCAATGTAAAATATTAATATTTCAGCTAGAAAAGTAATATACATCATTGTTCTAAACGTAAAGACAACCACAAAAGGGAAAGTGATAAAAGAGAACAGAGGTGCTTCTTCAGGCAAGACAATGTTAGAAAATGGAATATCTGAAAATGGTGTCCAGGTCCCCCATGTACAACTTGGGAAATGTTTGTATACCCCAGGGGTCTACACATGTCCTATTAAAGACAAGTGCACTAGACCACCTAACTGAGGAAGATCATCCTCATATAAATTAGGGAAAAGCTCAAAGCAGAAATGTATTTATTAGGGGCTTCCCTGGTGGCGCAGTGGTTGAGAGTCCGCCTGCTGATGCAGGGGATGCGCGTTCGTGCCCCGGTCCAGGAAGATCCCACATGCCGCGGAGGTGCTAGGCCCGTGAGCCATGGCCGCTGAGCCTGTGCATCCGGGGCCTGTGCTCCGCAACGGGAGAGGCCACAACAGTGAGAGGCCCGTGTACCGCAAAAAAAAAAAAAAAAAAAAAAGAAATGTATTTATTTACCACATATGCTAATGTTAAATGCATATCTTAATGCAAGAAGAACAATTAATTCAATGACCAGGTTAAAGTAGCAGTTCTAATATTTTAACTTATTATGAAGAATCTCTTGGTTCTATTCATCACTGAAATGCTACAATTAAAAGAAATATTCCCTTAGAGAGGCTCATGGAAACGGTAAACTTAAAAAACATATATTTCTTTAGATTGTAATGCTTAGTCATATTTTTAGTAAGCTTAATGGAAATGTTTGTAAACTTAGTGAAAATGACTATAAATTAATGTTTAATATTTTAGTATTAGACACAGTCACCTTAACATTATTCAACCACATAATCACATATGGAAGAAAATATAATGTAGTGATTTTTTCTGCATCAATACATAAGTTAAATCTGACAAATAACTAAGGCGAATAAACAGAAGCATATTACTTGAGATGGCAAAATTTGGCAATAATAATAGATGTCATTTAAAGTCATCTTTGAATTAGACATTTCACATTTTCTTATCTAATGAGTAAAATAACTTTTATGATATAGTATTATTGTCTTTAATAGTTGAAACTTTAATAGATGAAAAACTGGTTCAGAGGACTCAAGAAAAATCCCTGCCTAAAACTGTATATAAATAGTAAGAGGATACTCCAGATTTGAAACCAGTTCCATCCAATAATATACAGTTTCAAATCTTCACCCATTTCACTCACCCCTCCAACCCCCTTCTCCATTGGTAACCACTAATCTGTTCTCTGTATTTATAAGCTTCTTTGTTTTTTTTTTGTTTACATCTTTATTGGAGTATAATTGCTTTACAATGGTGTGTTAGTTTCTGCTTTATATCAAAGTGAATCAGTTATACATATACACATGTTCCCA
>NC_041228.1:24794226-24795077 GCF_002837175.3 Physeter macrocephalus | reverse complement strand
ATTCCTAGATATTTTATTCTTTTTGTTGCAATGGTAAATGGGAGTGTTTTCTTAATTTCACTTTCAGATTTTTCATCATTAGTGTATAGGAATGCCAGAGATTTCTGTGCATTAATTTAGTATCCTGCTACTTTACCCAATTCATTGATTAGCTCTAGTAGTTTTCCGGTAGCATCTTTAGGATTCTCTATGTATAGTATCATATCATCTGCAAACAGTGACAGCTTTATTTCTTCTTTTCCGATTTGGATTCCTTCTATTTCTTCTTCTTCTCTGATTGCTGTGGCTAAAACTCCAAATCTATGTTGAGTAAGAGTGTTGAGAGTGGGCAACCTTGTCTTGTTCCTGATTTTAGTGGAAATGATTTCAGTTTTTCACCATTGAGGATGATGTTGGCTGTGGGTTTGTCATATATGGCCTTTATTATGTTGAGGAAAGTTCCCTCTATGCCTACTTTCTGCAGTGTTTTTATCATAAATCGGTGTTGAATTTTGTCAAAAAGTTTCTCTGCTTCTATTGAGATGATCATACGGTTTTTCTCCTTCAATTTGTTAATATGGTGTATCACATTGATTGATTTGCGCATATTGAAGAATCCTTGCATTCCTGGAATGAACCCCACTTGATCATGGTGTATGATCCTTTTAATGTGCTGTTGGATTCTGTTTGCTAGTATTTTGTTGAGCACTTTTGCATCTATGTGCATCAGTGATATTTGCCTGTAGTTTTCTTTCTTTGTGACATCTTTGTCTGGTTTTGGTATCAGGGTGATGATGGCCTCGTAGAATGAGTTTGGGAGTGTTCCTCCCTCTGCTATGTTTTGGAAGAATTTGAGAAGGATAGGTGTTAGC
>NC_041228.1:24710984-24792060 GCF_002837175.3 Physeter macrocephalus | reverse complement strand
AATCTCTTCAAATATTTTTCTCAGTCCCTTTCTTTTTCCCTTCTTCTTCTGGGACCCCTATGATTTGAATGTTGGTGCATTTAATGTTGTCCCAGAAGTCTCTGAGACTGTCCTCAGTTCTTTTCATTCTTTTTCTTCATTCTGCTCTGCAGTAGTTATTTCCACTATTTTATCTTCCAGGTCACTTATCCATTCTTCTGCCTCAGTTATTCTGCTATTGATCCCATCTAGAGTATTTTTAATTTCATTTACTGTGTTGCTCATCATTGCTTTTTTCCTCTTTAGTACTTCTAGGTCCTTGTTAAATGTTTATTGCATTTTCTCTTTTCTATTTCCAAAATTTTGGATCATCTTTACTATCAGTATTCTGAATTCTTTTTCAGGTAGACTGTCTATTTCCTCTTCATTTGTTAGGTCTGGTGGGTTTTTATCTTGCTCCTTCATCTGCTGTGTGTTTTTCTGTCTTCTCATAGTGCTTATATTACTGTGTTTGGGGTCTCCATTTTGCGGGCTGCAGGTTCGTAGTTCCCATTGTTTTTGGTGTCTGTCCCCAGTGTCTAAAGTTGGTTCAGTGGGTTGTGTAGGCTTCCTGGTGGAGGGGACTAGTGCCTGTGTTCTGGTGGATGAGGCTGGATCTTGTCTTTCTGGTGGGCAGGTCCACGTCTGCTGGTGTGTTTTGGGGTTTCTGTGGCCTTATTATGATTTTAGGCAGCCTCTCTGCTAATGGGTGGGGTTGTGTTCCTGTCTTGTCTTGCTAGTTGTTTGGCATAGGGTGTCCAGCACTGCAGATGGCTGGTCGTTGAGTGAAGCTGGGTGTTGGTGTTGAGATGGAGATCACTGGGAGATTTTCACCATTTGATATTATGTCTAGCTGGGAGGTCTCTTGTGGACCAGTGTCCTGAAGTTGGCTCTCCCACTGAGTCCTGGCTGGAGCACCAAGAGCCTTTCATCCACACAGCTCAGAATAAAAGGGAGAAAAAGTAGAAAGAAAGAAAGAGAATAAAATAAAATAAAGTAAGATAAAATAAAAGAAAGTTATTAAAATAAACAATAATTATTAAGAAAAAAAATTTTTAAGTAAAAAAAAAAACAATGGACAGACAGAACCCTAGACAAACGGTGAAAGCAAATCTATACAGATGAAATCTCACACAGAAGCATACACATACACACTCACAAAAAGAGAAAAAGGGGAAAAAATAATATATCTTGCTCTCAATGTCCACCTCCTCAATTTGGGATGATTCGTTGTCTATTCAGGTTTTCCACCAATGCAGGGTACATCAAGTTGATTGTGGAGATTTAATCCACTGCTCCTGAGGCTGCTGTGAGAAATTTCCCTTTCTCTTCTTTGTTGGCACAGCTACCGGGGGTAAGCTTTGGATTAGACCCGCCTCTGCATATAGGTCGCCGGAGGTCGTTTGTTCCTTGCTCAGACAGGACGGGGTTAAAGGAGCAGCTGATTCGGGGGCTCTGGCTCACTCAGGCCGGGGGGAGGGAAGGGCACAGAGTGTGGGGCGAGTCTGCGGTGGCAGAGGCCGGCATGACATTGCACCAGCCTGAGGCGCACCGTGCGTTTTCCTGGGGAAGTTGCCCTGGATCACGGGACCCTGGCAGTGGTGGTCTACACAGGCTTCTGGGAGGGGAGGTGTGGATAGTGACCTGTGCTCGCACAAAGGCTTCTTGGTGGTGGCAGCAGCAGCCTTAGTGTCTCATGCCCGTCTCTGGGGACTGCACTGATAGCCACAGCTTGCGCCCATCTCTGGAGCTCCTTTAAGCAGAGCTCTTAATGCCCTCTCCTCGTGCACCAGGAAACAAAGAGGGAAGAAAAAGTCTCTTGCCTCTTCAGCAGCTCCAGACCTTTTCCCGGACTCCCTCCCAGCTAGCCGTGGTGCACTAACCCCTTCAGGTTGTGTTCATGCCACCAGTGCTCTCCCTGAAATCCGACCAATGCCCAAGCCTCAGCTCCCAGCCCCCACCCGACCCTGCGGGTGAGCAGACAAGCCTCTCAGGCTGGTGAGTGCCAGTCGGCTCCAACCCTCTGTGCAGGAATCTCTCCACTTTGCCCTCCGCACCCCTGTTGGTGTGCTCTCCTCCGTGGCTCCGAAGCTTCCCTCCTCCGCCACCCACAGTCTTAGCCGGTGAAGGGGCTTCCTAATGTGTGGAAACCTTTCCTCCTTCACAGCTCCCTCCCACTGGTGCAGGTCCCGTCCCTATTCTTGTCTCTGTTTATTCTTTTTTCTTTTGCCCTACCCAGGTACATGGGGAGTTTCTTGCCTGTTGGGAGGTCTGAGGTCTTCTTCCAGCGTTCAGTGGGTTTTCTGTAGGAGTTTTTCCACGTGTATATGTATTTCTGATGTATCTGTGGGGAGGAAGGTGATCTCCGCGTCTTACTCTTCCGCCATCTTCCCAGCTCTCCTCTATGAGCTTGTTTTTATGTCATTTTGTTTGCTTGTTATTGTTATTTGTTTTTTAGATTCCACATATGGATAAAAACATACAATGTTTGTCTTTCTCCATTTGACTTATTTCACTTAGCATAAATGCCCTCAAAGTCCATCCATGTTGTTGCAAATTGCAAGATTCCACCTTTTTTCATGGCTGAGTAGTATTTCATTGTGTGTGTGTGTGTGTGTGTGTGTGTGTGTGTGTATACCAGAACTTATTTATCCATTCATCAATTGATGGTCACTTAGGTTGATTCTATATCTTGGCTTTTGTAAATAATGCTACAATGAACATAGAGGTACATATATGTTCTCAAATTAGTGTTTTTGTGTTCTTTGGATAAATACTCAGAAGTGGGATACTGGGTCACATGGTAGTTCCCTTCTTAATTTTTTGAGGAACCTCTATACTGTTTTCCACAGTGCCTATGCGAATTTACAGTCCTGCCAAAAGTATTATGAGGGTTCACTTGTTTCCACATCTTCTTCAACATTTATTATTCCTTGTTTTTGACAGCAGCCATTCTAACAGGTATGCAGTAATACATCATTGTGTTTTTTATTTGCATTTCCCTGATAGTCAGTGATGTTAAATATCTTTTCATATGCCTACTGGCCATTTATAAGGATTCTTTGGAAAAATGTCCATTCAGATCCTCTGCCCATTTTTTTAATGTTATTTTTTATTGTTCAGTTGTATGAGTTCTTTATATATTTTGGATATTAACTCTTTATTTGCAAATATCTTCTTCCATTCAGTAGGTTGCCTTTTCATTTTGATAACAGTCTCCTTAGCTGTGTAGAAGCTTTTTAGTTTCATGTTGTCCCAGTTGTTTATTTTTGCATCTGTTTCCCTTGCATATGGAGTCAGATCCACAAATACCAATGTCAATGTCAACTGCACATGTTTTATTCTAGGAATTTTATGGGTTCAGGTCATACATTCATGTCTTTAATACATTTTAAGTTATTTTTTGTGTATGCTGTAAGATAGTGGTCTACTTTCATTCTCTGTATGTGTCTGTCCAATTTTCCCAACTCCATTTATTGAAGAGACTGTCCTTTCTCCATTGTATGTTCTTTGCTTCCTTGTCCTAGATTAGTTGTCCATATATGTGTGGGTTTATTTCTGGGCTCTTAATTCCATTCCATTGATCTATGTGTCTGTTTTTGTGTCAGTGCCACACTGTTTTGATTGTTGTAGATTTGCATTATAGTTTGAAAACAGAGAATGTGATACCTCCAGCTTAATACTTCTTTCTCAAAATTGTTTTGGCCATTTGAGGTCTTTTGTGGTTCCATACAGATTTTAGAACTACAGCTGGCCCTTCATGGGTTTGAACTGTGCATGTCCTCTTATATGTGGATTTTATTTTTCAATAAATATGCACTATAGTACTACATGATCTGTAGTTGGTTGAATCTGTGGAAAAGAAACCATGGTACAGAGGGCTGACTATAAAGTTACATGCAGATATTCATTTGTGCAGTAGGCTGGCACCCCTAACCCCTATGATGTTCATGGGTAAATGTATTTATTTTAGTTCTGTGAATTACGTCATTGGCATTTATAAGGATTGCACTGAATCTGTAGATTGCTTTGGGTAGTATGGACATTTTAATAATATTAATTCTTCGAATCCATGAGCATGAAATATCTTTCCTTTTTTGTATCTTGTTCAATTTCTTTCATCAGTGTTTTATAGTTTTCAGTATTTAGGTCTTTCACTGCCTTGGTTAAATTTATTTCTAGGTATTTTTTTATTTTTGATGTCATTATAAATGGGATTATTTTCTTAATTTCTCTTTCTAATAGCCTATTATTAGTGTATAAAAACACAGTAGATTTTTGTATATTGATTTTGTATCCTTTGACTCTCTGCAATTAATTTATTATTTCTACTGTTTTTTTGTTGTTGTTTTCAGTGTTTTTTGGTGGAGTCTTTAGGGTTTTCTATATACAGCATCAAGTCATCTGCAAATAGTGACAGTTTTACTTCTGCCTTTCCAATTGGGTGGCTTTTATTTCTTTTTCTTGCCTAGTTGCTGTGGCTAGGACTTCTAATACTACGTTGAATAAAAGTGGTGAGAGTGGATATCCTTGTCTTGTTCCTGATTTAGAGGAAAAGCTTTCAGCTTTTCACTGTTGAACATGATATTAGCTGTGGGATTTTCACATATGGCCTTAATTACGTTGAGGTAAGTTCCCTCTACATCCCCTTTGTTGAGAGTTTTTCTTATAATAAATGTATGTCAAATTGTCAAAAGCTTTTTCTCCATCTATTGAGATAATCATATGATTTTTATCCTCCAATTTGTTAATGTGATGCATTATGTTAACTGACTTGCAGATGTTGAACCATCCCTGAATCTCTAGAAAAATCCAACTTGATTGTGGTTTATGATCCTTTCAATGTATTGTTGGATTAGGTTTGCTAATATTTTGTTGAGAATTTTTGAATCTGTGTCCATCAGTGATATTGGCTCATAATTTAAGTGTGTGTGTGTGTGTGTGTGTGTGTGTGTGTGCGCGCGCATGCACGTGCGTGCATGTTCACATGTGTGTGGTGTCCTTGCCCTGGTTTTCGTATCAGGGCAATGCTAGCTTCATAAAATGTCTTTGAATGTGTTTGGAAGGCTTCCTTCCTCTTTAATTTTTTGTTAAAGTTTGACACGCATAGGTATTAAATTTTTGAATGTTTTGTAGAATTCATTAGTGAAGACACCTGGTCCTGGGCTTTTGTTTGTTGGGAAGTATCAGATTACTACTTCAATCTCCTTATTAGTAATCAGTCTATTCAGTTTTTCTATTTCTTCATGATTCATTCCTGGAAAATTGTGTGTTCCAATGAATTTATCTATTTCTTTAGGTTGTTCAATTTGTTGGTGTATAATTGTTTGTGGTAGGTTCTTTCTCAGAACCTCTTTTGCTGTATCCAATAGATTTTGATATGTTGTATTTATGTTCTCATTTGTCTCTAGATTTTTTTTTATTTCTTCCATGACCCATTGGTTATTCAGTAGCATGTTGCTTAATCTCCATGTTTTTGTCTTTTTTTCCCATTTTTTTTTCTTGTGACTGATTTCCATTTTCTTGCCATTATGATAAGAAAAGATGCTTGATATGATTTCAATTTTCTTGAATGTATTGTGACTTGTTTTGGGCCCTTAACATGTGAACTATCCTGGAGATTGTTCCATGTGCACTTGACAATAATTTGTATTCTGCTGATTTTGGATGGACTGTTCTATATACCTATTAAGGACTTAATTTGGTGTAAGATGTTGTTTAGGTCTATTGTTTCCTTATTGATTGTCTGCCAGGATGATCTATCCATTGATGTAACTGGGGTGTTCAAGTCCCTTACTATTACTGTATTGCTTTCAATTTCTCCTTTTAAGTCTGTTAATATTTGCTTTATATATCTTGGTGTTATGTTAGGTACATATACATTTATAAATGTTATATCTTCTTGGTGGACTGGCTCTGTTGTCATTATGTAATGCCCTTGTCTTTTATTGTCATCTTTATTTTAAAGTCTACTTTTTCTGATATGAGTATCATATCAGCTTTCTTTTCATTTCCATTTGCATGGCATATCTTTTTCCATCCCTTCACCTTTAGTTTGTGCGTGTTCTTACTCCTGAAATGAGTCACTTGTAGGCAGCATACAGATGGGTCTTTTTTTTTTTAATCCATTTATTCTCCCTAGGTCTTTTCATTGGAAAATTTCATCCATTTACATTTGAAGTAATTATCGATAGGTATGTACTTATTGCCACTTTGGTAACTGTTTTCTGGTTTCTGTAGTTTTTATCTGTTCTTTTCTTCCTCTCTCTTTTCCTTGGGTTTTGGTTGTTTTCTTTAGCATTATTTTTAAACTTCTGTTCATTTTTTTTGTGTACTTACTTTATATTTTTTCCTTGTGATTATCATGAGGCTCACATATTACATTCTAATTAAATAGGAGTTTGTCTTAAGTTGTTAGGAACTTAAATTTGAACACATTCCAAAGCTGTATATTTTCATTTCCTCAAGTGTTTTATAATTTTTTTTTTGTTGTTGTTGTTGTTGTACGCTGGCCTCTCACTGTTGTGGCCTCTCCCGTTGTGGAGCACAGGCTGCGGACACGCAGGCTCAGTGGCCATGGCTCACGGGCCCAGCCTCTCCGTGGCATGTGGGATCTTCCCAGACCAGGGCATGAACCCATGTCCCCTGCATCGGCAGGCGGACTCTCAACCACTGCGTCACCAGGGAAGCCCAGTGTTTTATACTTTTGATGACACACTTTACATCTTTTTATGTATCCCTTAACTAACTATTGTAATTTTAGTTAATTTTACTACTTTTGTCTTTTAATCCTCATGCTTGTTTTATAAGTAACTGATATACTACCTTTGTTATATATTTACCTTTTCCAGTGGATTTTTACTTTGTTTTCTTATTATTTAGCTACTGACATTTATTTTCAGCCTAAAGAAGGTCCTCTAACATTTCTCTCAGGGCCAGTTTAGTGGTGGTGAAATTCTTTTGCTTATGCTTCCCTGGGAAACTCTTAATCTCTCTTTCAATTCTGAATGATAACCTTCCTGGGTATGTTATTGCAGAATTCTTGGTTGGTTGTTTTTTCCTTTCAGCACTTTAAATATGTCATGCCACTCCTTTTGGCCTGTAAGATTTCTGCTGAAAACAAAACAAAACAAAAAACTCCTGATAGCCTGATGGGGTTTCCCTTACATGTAACAGGTTGTTTTTCTCTTGCTGCTTTTAGTATTCTCTCTTTGTCCTTGACTTTTACCATTTTTAATTATAATGTGTCTTGTTATGTGTCTCTTTGTGTCCATCTAATTCAGAATTCTCTGTGCTTTGTGGACCTTGATGTCTGTTTCCTCTCCAGATTATGAAAATTTTCAGCCATTATTTCTTCAATATTTTTTCTCATTTTTTCTTTCTCTTCATTCTGGGACCACTATAACACAAATGTTATTCCTGTTGATCTCGTCCCAAAGATTTCTTAAGACGTATTCAGTTTTTTAAGTTCTTTATTCATTTTGCTGCTCTGTCTGGGTGAGTTCCATTGGCTTGTCTTCCAGCTTGCTTATTCATTCTTCTACCTCATCCAACTTGTTTTTCAACCCCTATAGTGTATTTCTCAGTTCAGTTATAACTTCTGTTTGGTATTTCCTCATATTTTCTGTCTCTTTCTTGAAGTTCTCACTGTGTCTGTCCATTCTTCTCTGGTGTTCAGTGAGAATATTTATGACTATTACTTTGAACTCTTTATAAAGTAGATTGTTTAACTCTGCTTTACTTTGTTTTTTGAGCTTTTGTCTTGTTCTTTCACTTGGAACATATTCCTCTGTCTCCTCATTTTGCCTAATTCTCTGTATTTGTCTCTATGTATTAGGTAAATCAGCTACCTCTCCCAGTCTTGGAGGAGTGACTTTATGTGCTTTCCAGAGATGGTATTAGCAAGGTACCCTGAGATTTCAAAAATGGCTGCCACCAGTGTCTTAGTCCCCAGAGAGCATCTCAACTGGTTCCTGCCTCTCCAGCAGACACTTTAAGATCAGTAAGGGAGTCCCCTTTACCTATGAACTTTTCAAGTGATTGAAATCACTTTTCAATCTGGTGATTTTGTGCTGGTTTTCAGGTTGACTGAGTCTCATGTGACCCCTTTAAGAGTGAGTTTTCCATTCCCTGTAGTTCTACAGTTTTCCTGGATGTATTACCCATTGGTTTTCAAAGCCATGTGTTTTAGGGGCTCATCTTTCCTGTGAAGGATCCAAGGGTTGGGGTGCCTGATGTGAAGTTCAAATCTCTTGCTTCTCAAGGAGAATATCCATACCTTGTGATCCTTCCAGACTGTGAATCGCTGTGGCTGGGGTGTGTTTTTTTTCCTTAGCATGACTGCATCTCTGTTTCTCCTAAATGTCCCTTTACCCTTTGTGGCTGACCTTTCACCCTTTGTTGTGGAGATTCTGTTGTGTTTTCAGGCCCCTTTCAGAGGGAATTATCCCATATGTAGTTGTATATTTGTCGTATCTGTGGGAAGAGTTGAGTTCAGTATCTTCCAATACCACCATCTTGAACCCTCCCCAATGACTGCTTTTAAATTATCAAACATAAAGAAAAACATGAGCAATGATTTTTGAAGAAAATCATAGATATTGAGGGGTTAAGTATCTTGGTTAATTTGGGTTTATACGAACTAAGAGAGCTCTGCACCTGTGGTTTATGCCAGTAACTGTCTTCCCAAAAGTTCTGACATGGTAATCTATGTAAGCATATCTTCCAACAGTATCTGTCAAAATATATGGTTATAACCTGTTGTGCATCAAAAAATTGATTTAGTGAGGTATGACCAGTATTTTTTTTTTTTTGCGATACATGGGCCCCTCACTGCTGTGGCCCCTCCCATCACGGAGCACAGGCTCCGGACGCCCAGGCCCAGCGGCCATGGCCCACGGGCCCAGCTGCTCCGCGTCATGTGGGACCCTCCCGGACCGGGCACGAACCTGTGTCCCCCACATCGGCACAGCCATGGCCCACGGGCCCAGCTGCTCCGCGTCATGTGGGACCCTCCCGGACCGGGCACGAACCTGTGTCCCCCACATCGGCAGGCGGACTCCCAACCACTGCGTCACCAGGGAAGCCCAGCATGACCAGCATTTTAAAAATAGATTACAACAAGTTAGAATCAAAAACAGAGAATCGCATTCATGTAGTAAGGGAAAATTATTTTGTACCATTGTATGTATGTGTGTGTCGTGTGTGTGTTTGTGTGTGTGAGTGAACTGGGCCACAGTGTAAAATATAATTGTGGGAGATGGTTGAAAGTGCTCGGATTTTTACAGGGTATCTTAAAACGGATATAAACCAACAGATCAAAAATGAATGTCCTCAATCAGCTATTTGATAAAAATAGCAAAGAAAGTAATTATATCTTCTTTAGAAAATAAATTTGATTTTTTTAGGGAGAGAAAGAATAGATAAAAGTTTGGTAGATTGGTTAAGAAAATCAAGGAGAAATGTGATGACCTCTGTGAAACTTCAGGTAATTCAATAATGAAAATGAGTTAAGCTTAGCAAAGTAGACATCTTATAGAGCAGGAGATAATTACCACATTTTGCTGACAATTATAGGTTAACTGCTATGACACAAAAAAGATTTCTATCTCAATACAAGATTAATACAATGTGTTTCTCCCATACTTTACAATGAATTTGCTTCATGCTTATCTTAGTGTAAGATACTTATGTCTTAGTTTGAGATACGTCATTGTAAATAACACACATCTTATAAAGTACACAGCATTGACCTTTGCTACCTATGTGTTCTTAGACACGTTATTTATCTTCTTTATTAAATGCAGACATAAAATTATTTATCTATTAAGGGAAGTCTTAAAATTAAATAATTCATGAAAAGTGCTGCGAATAGTACCTGGCATGTTGCTAAATGTTCAATAAACGTGAGTTTATTTTTTTTAAGTAGTTCATGATTTTTTTTCCTTAACAACCCATAATTTGCACAGAGAAGGTATTCGATAAATAAACATTTGTTGAATTGAATTGAATTGAATTGACAACACGGGCTGGGTAAGTAAAATGATTTCCTTTGTGAAGGAGAAGGTTTAGATTTAGTAATTTTCCCAAGGTTTATACAGATAGTTTAGGGGAGCATAGGCTTCTTACCTAGTTCTTATGAGTCGTAAATCAGGGCTCTCCTATAAGGCAAGTGTAATTGACCACTGAGTTGATTTTTAAAACAACCCTGCTACTCTTATGATTGTTTTATGAACATAAAACCCAAAACAGTCTGGAAAATAGTATACTTTGTATTTAATAACGAGTTAATGTTTTTTAAGTACTTATTAACTCTGCTAAGTACTCTGCATGCATTACCTCACTTACTTCTCATAACTTTGAAATACATGCTCTTATTACTCACATTTTATAGATAAAGAAGCTGAATTTCAGAGAGGTTAAATAGCTTGATCAAAGTTGTTAGTTGGTAAATTCTAAATCAGTATTTGAACTACAAATCTGACCCAGTTTTATGGACTCTACCATCAACCTTTCCTTAGTCTAACTCAGATAAGGTATCAAATATTCTGAGAGAAATTTTGACTCTTCCTATTTAGGTCCTCACTATACATTCTTACAAGGAAAAGCAGGATAGAGAGAACAGAAACAGAAAGCTTGCTAATTTTTCAGCTGCTCTTTCGTTCATTCAGCATTATAATTTTGTTTGAAGTACTGTGGCATATACATATTTAGGTGTTTATTCATTTTTAGTCAAAGAGAAAGACAACCCAACCTTTAGAAGTACCCATAATATGAATCCTCTATTAGTGGAGAGCACATTAATAACTTTTTATAATAAAGAAAAGCTATATGATCTGTGGCAATAGAGAAACACTGAAAGGAAAGGCAGCTATGTATAAAAACATGATATACCCGAATGATATGTCAAGCAGAAAGATATGAAGTGAAAAGCCATTATTTATGGCCTCTTTAGAAAAAAAAAAGCATACTTACAACCTTCAAAAGCGTTTCTCAGAAAACATTAATTTATAATTTTAATGTGTTGTCGTTTATATGTTAGTTGGGATAGAACTGCAGTAGTTAACATTTTTCCGTATTTCTCATATAAGTTTACGTTTTATATAATAGATAAGTAGGAAATATTTCAGAAATCATACGTTAGGTATGAATTTTCTTCACTGCACTTCCCTCATGATGTCTTTGTTTTTGTCTTCATGGTTATACTTTTTCACCAGAGATAGTTTTCATTTACCTTATTGGTGTTCACCGCTGTGATGACCCAGACACATTGTGCATTGCTGTCATACTGGAATGGAAAGTTGGGAGATGTAAAGGTTCCACTTGGTCCTTGAAGATTAGAGCCACATGTCTTCACTAAAAGAGAAATTGCATTTTAAAAGGTGAGCGTGCCACATGCAAAATTATAACAATAAAATAACTTGCAAATAGACTTTAAATTCAAAATTGCACAATAATAACCAAATTGAAATATATATTATGACATTCTAATGTGACATCGAAATAAGAGTGTTTTTTACACCCTGAAGTTCACAAGTTCATATTTTAAACATTAATCGAAAACTAGTTATGAATAAAAGTGTGAAGCATGATAAATTGTCCTGACTGTAAATAGGTTAGTTTAATTAGTGACAGGTTATATTTATTCAATATTTATTCAATATTCAATTCTACAAAGAGGAAGAAGCAAATCTTTGGACTGATTAGCAATTTAAATAGTGTTTTCCTTTCTATTTATTAAGTACACTAGGACTCATAATAGCATAATAGCATAAAACTCATAATTGAAACATCAATATTAAAACTACTTTTTCTGTTCTTATAACTGCGAATTGGGCCGTTCAGATTACAAAAAGAGCTACACTGAAGTAATTTTAAGAAATTCCCACAAAAGTCATGTTATAATATTTCCTGTTTTCTAACCCTTCTCCCTTCTAATTAACAAAAGAGTTTCTGACCACACTGTATCTGTCTTGACTTCCTTCCTGAGCACCACAAAAGTTTCTTGGTGGCATTACTTTTTTTTTTTTTTTTTTTGCGGTATGCGGGCCTCTCACTGTTGTGGCCTCTCCCGTTGCGGAGCACAGGCTTTGGACATGAAGGCTCAGCGGCCATGGCTCACGGGCCTAGCCGCTCCGTCGCATGTGGGATCTTCCCGGACTGGGGCACAAACCCGTGTCGCCTGCATCGGCAGGCGGACTCTCAACCACTGCACCACCAGGGAAGCCCGACATTACTTTTGATTGCATTTTTTTGCCCCATTCCATTAAAATCCTGCCTAAGTCATCTTTTTCCAATCCATCAATAATAATTCATTGTATTTTTAAGTCATGTACAGTTTAATTTAGATTTTCATATGCACATAAAACTTTACATATAATCACTTTAAAGATCAGTTTATGGAGGTCCCAAAAGTTTGTTTGACTTGTCCAAGATCACTCAGCTAGTAAATAGCATAGTCAAGATTCGAGCTCAGGTCTTCCAACTTCAAGTCTTATCTTTTTATCATGAAATGTGTGTCTCTACAGTATGTTAGCGTTTTTTAGCTAGTTTTTTTTTTTTTCCTTTAGCTCATATTTTAGCATGAATCTATTCTAGACAACTTTGTGGTGATTTATTGGTTACTTTTAATTTTCTCTTTTTTGTGTCTGACTTCTATATTTTAAACAATAAAACTGTTATTTTATAATAAGGAAAAATTAACAAATGGTATTTTCTTCCTTCAACATCAATTACCAACCTTCCCTTTTTCACTTACTACCCCACTTCTTGTAAGTCTTCCATGTTCATTACTCCATTTTCTTCCTCTTTTTCACTTTTTTTTTTTTTCAATTTCCAATTTCCATAGTATAAATACCTTGGCTGATTTTAGGCTACCAAAGCTTTGTCAAGGCCTCACAAAATTTCTGAATATTTAACATTTGGTTTCTTTTTTACAGATTTATTGAGATATAGTTGGCATATAACATTGTGTAAATTTAAGGTGAACATGATGATTTAATTAACATCTCAATCACCTCACATAATCACCACTTGTGCATGTGTGTATGTAACGAGAAATGTTTAAGATCTACACTCTTAGCAACCTTCAAGTATGTGATACAGAATTATTAACTATATTCACCATACTGTACATTATATCTTCAGAAGTTATTCATCGTATAACTGGAAATTTGTTCCCTTTAACCTAGCACCTCCAGACTCACTTTTGAGAATTACTATTCTACTCTCTGTTTCTATGAGTTTGTCTTTTGTAGATTCCACATATAAGTGAGATCATTATATTGCAACTTCTTGTAAGTTTTCCATGTTCACTACTCCATTTTTTTCTGCCCCATTCACTTTTGAAAGTATTTCAGTCTAAGTTCTGTTTCAGTGTTGAAATTGCTGTCACAGTGCCAGAAATGACCTCCTAAATCTAATAGTATCTCTTCATTTTTTTCTACATACTTAATCTCTCAGCAGTAATGGAAAGTATTGATCAACTTTGAAATTCTCAGCTGTCCCTTACATAGTCCTGAATCTCTTGATTCTAGGCCTATTTGCTTTGAATAGTTATGCTCCATACCCTGTGTTCTGGTTCTATTTTTTTTCCATCTGACCCTTAAGTAGCATAATATTATTATTATGCTAATTTATTTCACAGGCTATTTTCTCTTTGTTCAATGCTCTCTCTGAATAGTTATTCCAATTCAATTTTACGGCAACAATGATCATGTGTGTTGACAGCTCTCAAATCTACATCACCAATTTTGTCATCTCTCTTGATTTCTAGAGTAAATTTTTTCTCTGTCTACTGGACATTCCATGAAATATTTTAAAGTATTTAATGAAAACTTTAACTAACCCCTCCACCTCCTTCCCATGCGTACATATGCACTCCTCAAGACCTATGTATTCCACTTCTGAAACATCTTATTATCCTTCTTTTTCTTCTCTTCCCAACACCCACTGCTTCATAATCATCTTTTTCCTAGACTAGATATAGCTACTTAACTCCTTTTCTATACTCCATTTTCACCCTCTGTTCCATCCTCCTTAGTGCTACTACCTTTACCTTTCTACAAATTTGATTATTTCACTTAATTGCTTAAAAACTTGATCTGTTTCCTATAGGATAAATTAACAACTGCCTAAAATAGAATATAAAATCATTCCTGTAAGGATATAGGTTTATTTTCCAATACAACTTCCTGCCATCTTATACTGTCATACACTCAACTTCTGCCAGAAAAAAATAAATTATTTTTTTTCTTTGAATATATATATATACCTTTTATAGTTTTCCACTTTTTCCATGCTGTTCTCCAAGGCTAAAATGTTATTCCTTCTTACATTTGCCTGCGGAAAACCTATTCATTTAAACAAAGTTAAACCAATGTGCCACTTCTTTCTATAGGAAGTGTTCCCAATTCTTCTACTCAGGGTTCTGTAATGGATTGTAGTCCTCACAGCACATCATTTGAATGGCATATCCATAAAGGTGTTTAAGTGCTAGTGATGTGATGAAGAATGCAGTATATTTACGAACTTTATAGCAATAAGAATTTTAGAGCAATCACATGATTGGTTTGAAGTTAGTAGAAACATCTTTCTAATTGGACATACTACTTCGAGTGGCTCTTACTACTTGGTAATTCTCTGGCATGCTTTGTTTTCTAAAATGTGCAAACACTTACAGTCCTTTGTGGACAGGCCTTGTTTATCATCTCTGTTCATTAACTCCTAGTGCATTGGCCTTCATGATGTAGAAATGTTTACTAAAAGAACAAATATCCAAGTTCTTTGGCACAGCTCTTAAACGGACTGTAAAATATGTGCTCTCTACATGCTGATAAAGAATCCTTAAAAATACATTTCAGGCTGGGAAATTGTCTTTTTTGAAAATGATTTTCTTTTCACATAAAAATAAAGAAAAAAGCACTCATAAAATGACAAGTAAGAATCACCCATAAATATGCTGGTCTTCCTGACTGCTTCTGTCCAAACCAAAGAGTAACCACTTAACAAGTAAGGTTGTATTTCTGCAAATATTTTCTTTTTGTAGGTGTACATGTTTTTACAAAATTCTTGGCTTTTTGTGTGTTTGAGTGTTTTAAGAAACTGAGCTAATTCTATACATATTCCTCTGAAACTTATCTTCCCTTCATGTATCATGAATACTGTTCTAGGTCAGCATATGCGGATTTATTTAATAGATTTCACAGTCCCAACAGTAGCTGATGGATGTATTGCAAATTTTTGACAGCCTTCAACTATGAGAATAGCATATGGTAATTAGGGGTTTCCTTAATCCTGGGCTGGGGAATGAGAAGACCAGCCATTTGAGCAGATTTGCAACAGCTGACCCATAGCAACCAACATACAATGTAACTGAAAGGAAAAATTATCTTGTAAGCCACTAAGATTTTGTGGTTGCTTGTTTTACAGCATATGCTAGTGAAAGTTTGTTTTAATTTTTTCAGCTATAAAACATAATCCAGGAATGGAGATCTTGGTACCTATATCTTTATACTTGTGCTAATATGTGTTCTTTATATTTGTGCTATCATGGCAGAATGAATTCTTCAAAGGCTTACTTAGCTACGATATGTGAGGATTTAAAAATTGGATAAATATGTGTAAATTACTCCACACTTTTTTTCAGTATACTCTCAAAAATGGTATAAAGAAGAATAGGTCTCCACATTCTCACCAAAATAATAGTGTTAACTATTTGTGTTTTTGTCATTACATTAAATATGTTAGTAACATTTTGATTTCCAATTCTCTATTAGTATGGTTTAGCAGAAGTTTTTACTGTTATTTCTATTTCTTTTGCTCTGATTTTTCTGTTCATGTACACTTTTTCTAGTTTCATTGTCCTTTTCTCATGGTTTTACAGAAGTTTCCTACATATTATCAGTATTAACCATTTTTTATGCATGTTGTAATTATTTTCCCCGTCTTTTTTTTTTTTTTTTAATTTGTAAACTTTGCTTTTAGTTAATTTTCTCTGAAAACTTTTTTAAAAGTACGTGTAAATCTGTCAGTATTTTCCTCTAGGGTAGCTGTATTTTATGTCTTGCTTAGGAAAGGTTTCTTCAAATCTAGGTTTTCAAAAGTTGAAAAGGTTGAAAACACCATCTAATGTTAAATTCTCATACTTTCAAATTTTATGTTATATTTAAACTTTTCATTTATTTGGACATTATTTTTGTATGGTGTGAAGTAGGGTAGATAATTATACTTTCCAAAATATGGATATGTTTTCCCAGTAGCATTTATAGTAAACTGTTTTATTCCCCACCAATTTAAAATTCCATATGTATTATGTTATGTTATACTCCACCCTCCCCCTCTTTCTCTCAGAAATCCATACATGGATCTGAACTGGTATTTTGTGTATTGATTCACTTATCTATGATTATTTCTCTGAAATACCATACTGTTTAATCACTTTTAATATAGACATTGCAAATCTCATCATTGTTCAATTTCATTATTTTCTTTGTTATTCTTGAATATCTACTTTTCCATGAACTTTTGGTATGTCAGTTTGTGAAGTTTAAAAAAGATTGGTAGTCTTATTGAATTATATTGAACTCATACATTATTTTGATACAAATTTTCTTCTTCAATGTAGCATTAATAACACAAAGGAGAAAGATAAATGTGATTACAGATGTTTATTAAATGTTTGATAAATAAAGCAGAAATTCCTGATTTAAGTTTTAGAAATACAGAAATAGTAGAAAAAGGAGAAAACTTTCTAAATGTAACAATGAATGTATGAAATTAAAAGAAGTATTAGACTATATAATAAAATATGAAAAATTTTGCCATTAAAGATTAGAACAAAACATGGATGCTCAAAATCTGTGACAGCATTCAACATTATCTCAGAAGTTCTAGGTAATGCAATAAAGTAGGAAAAATTTGGAAAGGATTACAAAATAAAACGGTATCATTTTTTTACTTACAATATGCAATTTGCCTACCTAAACTCAAACGAGTTAATAATTTGTCTACAATTTATACTATGTTATATTTAAGAGTCATGTAAACTGGCTTTGAAGAAAACATGCATACGAAAATTTAAAGTTTTCTTTTATAAGAATAATGATCGGCAATTCAAATGGAAAGATCCAATTCACACAAGCTACAAAGTAAATGTGTAATTTTGAAAAACATATTTGGCAAGAAAGGTACAAGACTTCTATAAAGAGAACCATAAAAAAAATTCTGAAGGAAATGAAATAAAACCTGTGTAAGTGAAAAGACATGTTGTGTTCTGGATGGGAAGGCTTGTTGTCACAAAGATGTTAACATCCTGATTTCAGCAGTTTAAAATGAATTGATACAAATTAGCTAATTTTTATATAGTCTATATATCTATGATTATTTTAATTCATTGCCTCTAACATAGTTATTTTACAATATTATGTATGTTTTATTCATGTTCCACCTATATTTTTAAAAAGGTAGAGAAGAATAGCTAATTTAACCTTTTCTAGTCTTGTTTTCAAAGTAAAATGAGCCTATATATAAGGAGACACTGTGAGCTACTGTTAAGAGGATTATGCCCTTTCAAGAAAATGATGTAAGTATAGTAGCAGAAAACAAACAAACAAAATTCATCCTTAACCTCTATCAATATACCATAGTCCTATTTTTTCCTCAGGTCAAGCACATAGAGTTAACTATGCTTTGAGAAACACCTAAGAAAAAGGTTAAATACAATGAAATATGTTTTGGTTCAACTGTAACCTCCAGGCATTTAGATTTATGCTGGATATAATGTTTGAACTACTCAAGTAAGAGAAGCAAAAATTTTATTTTTTCACTGAATAAGAAGGATACAATTCTCAGGTTAAATATTCTTTTTGCATGGAATATACCAGCTGGGTCTGGTCTATAGTGGTATCTGGGTCTACTGAACCGTGAAGTATCTCTTTCACTCTCTCCTTCCAGAATCTTAATTAATTTTTAATAATATTGAGGGACTATTGTGATCCTGTTCCAACATATTCTCAGGATTTGAAAATTCCTTAAAGCTCCTTCCACTCACTTACTTGCAATTCCTTAAACACAGTGAGAATGTTTCCACTTTAAGACGTTAGTACTTGCTTCTTTTCTCACTTTGTATAAGTTTCTCCTCAAAAAGTTCTTAATAAATAGTCTATTCTGACTAATCTATATGACTAACCTATCTAAACTTTAGATTTTTAAGTATCACCTTCATACACTACATACACAGAGATATACATATTTACATACAGTATACACACATGCATACATGTGTACACACACACACATATACCATTGTTTACCGTCTCTTTTCTTTATTAGAATGACAGCTACATGAGAGCAAGGACTAGGTTTTGTTCACCATGGTGTCTCCAGTGCCTAGAAGAGCGTGTGGCCCATAGTAGATACTCATTAAATACAGGAATGAATGAATGAGACCATGATTAAAATAGAGAGTCACAACAAAGATTTGATTTTGTTTCTGGTTTCTATCTTTCTTCCCCCCACCTCCTTTGCATGCAGTGGCGATTTAGGCCACCACCCTTTTGTGGATATTGTCATCCACCTAGGATTCACTAACAGCTCTGTGAACAATTAATCTCTATTGTCTCCTGCCCTAAGGCTGTGTCTTAGGTATGTTGGAAGATTTCTAGCAAGTAACAATTCTTTGTTATGAAGGGCACGATAGCCTATGTCTTTAATGGAGTCATTAGGATGAAGTCCAAATAGCTTTGTAGTTTATGTATCTTTACTATCCCTGCATCTTCAACTTTGTGTTCACACTTGAGCACATCCAAACCATCTGAATCTCATTCTTTTACCTGTAAACTTAGACAGTTACACTATATCACCCATTCTCTCTGACAGGCATACAATGACTTTACACTATATTATGCAGTTATCTCTGTGCTCTTAATGGTTTCTCCCAATAGGTGCAATGAGGTTAGTAGAGCCTGGAAGTTATGTTGTTGTCCAATCTCAGAGACATAGCTTTATTGTTATTAAAACGGTTTGATGTTTACCCTAGCAGAAGTATTTCCATTTCTATCTTTCAATATCCACAGTGATCTCTTTTTTTATTATTCAGGGATGAGACTCATAGTATTAGATCATTTCTGAGAATAACTTGACATTGGTCACAGAATAAACTATATTTCTTATGCTACACAGAGGTGATAGCAAAGCAGATGACATTAATTTTAACTTAGTAGAGTTTCTATTGCTCCTAGAAACTCTAACTTGTAACTTGGAAAATTAAACGTTCTAATAAGGCATGACAATGAATGTATATAACAATGAATAAGTATGAATAGCCCAAACTTTGTGAGCTTCACCAAATCAGAATGGCTTAGACTATGGGAGATGTACCAATAAAAAACTTATTTGTGTTAAGGTTTCTGATAGAGCCCTGCTAGGTACGACAATAAATATTGCTAGGGAAAAACATAAAATGACTAAAACTGAATAAGTGTTGGTACTTAATGATGGACAACTTCTAGTATTCAATGGGACTTGAACATATTGAGACATGGTATGGTTACCTCCCAGACATGAAAGGGAACTATCCCTGATCTCATAGAGGTAAACTAGGGCAAGCATTACTCACAATTTCTTTCTAATCTGTCTTTGCCCAAACACCACCAGTGGTAATTGAACTCTATCCTTACTATCTATACTTTGCAACAAGGTTGATAGCGTGTGTTTTTGTTATGACATTTGATTAAAGCAGAAAGTGGGGAGTTTTGTTGGATTGATTTTAATTATTTATTTTCTCTCCAAAAGACTGTCTCCTGGGACTAAGACCCAGGAGAGGAAAAAGAGAGTGGTGATAGTATGTCAAGTCATTTAATAACAATTTAAAAAATGTAAATTTATTTTGGATTCCAAGATAGTGAAGTAAGCAAATTATATGTTATAAATAAGAAATATTCGATGGGGGTTGTTTGAGGGAATCAGAATTATTATAGTTTTATAAACTTCAGTAAGAATCTAGCACCTAAAACTTTCTATGTCTATGATATAAACTGATATTAAGCTTATATTATAAGCTGATATAAACATAAAATTTAAACTGATATTATAGCAATACATTATTAATGCCACAAAGCAAAAATGATATTTTTATTATTTACTGATCAAATATGTTCCAGATCTAGAAACAAATATGATCTAACAGTTAAGAACTTTTGTTCAGTGAATGTAATCATCAAATTGTTCACTGAAAATAAAAATTAACTTTCACAGTTCAATGTAATTTTTCTGATAAATTCTACATACTAATTTTAGATGATATATTTTAATTTATTTGTGAAAGTTAAATGCTGTACAATACTTATTCTGCAAATTCATGTATCCCAAAAACAAATGAGTGCATTATTCTGTTTGACACACTGTGCTAGACACTGAAAGGTAAAGAAGACAGTCAAGGTCTCTGCCCTCATGGAGTTTACAGTCTAGAAGAGAAGAGAAATACTAAACTAGTAGATAAAGTTGGATTTAAGAGATGCTATGGAAGTAATAGATCAAGAAAGGTTATGGAAGTAGATAACAGATCAGGAAAGACTACTCATATGAAGTGACATAAAAAAATAATTGTTTTATTTCTATGTTTTGCCCCCCCTTATCTAGTAATTTGGGAGTCTTTCTCCTATGGCTTTTATAGAATCCTTATAAAGAATAAACATTATAAAAAAAACTGAGGGTGAACTTGTACAACAATAACAAGGTATTCATTTCCATGTAACACTTTTTGAGACATCTTTTAAAATTAATATGTGATCATTACTATTAGAGATGGTTGAATGGAAATGCTTTAGGGACATTCTAAGGAAAAAAAAAACCCAAAAACACCCCATGTTGGCAGATGTATATGCGTTGAATATAAAATAATCTACTAATAAAAAATGACTGAGAAAATAAAATGGCTCAAGAAATTTAAAAATTTCTAAGACAAGTTATAGGAGATACAAAAGCTATATTAGTTCAAACAGAAAATATTTTTAAAGTTGTGAAAAATATTTTATAAATTAAAGTAAAAATTTTAACGAAGTTATTAGCAACCTAATGAAGAAAAAATGCTTTGAAAATGAAAAGGTTTGGGGAATTAATTTTTAACTGGGATCAGAAAAGATTTGCTGTAAACAATGAATAAGGCTTGGTAGAAATTTATTATCGAAGTGGACAAAGGAAAACAGGACAAATGAGAAGAATACCACCAGAACTAGTATCTGCTTTCTTAATGGACATAAATAGGAATTGTGGAGTTTTCACACAGAAAATAAATTGCATTAAATAAGGTACAGATATATTACTTAAGTGTCAAAATTTTACTCTTTCCGCATGATATTTGGCATATGTCTTGAAGGAGTACGTTCAAAAACAATTTATCTTTCTCTTACATTTATTTTTTTCTGAGGAGGAAACTGCTAATAGTTTGGAAAGTTTCACACAGAGTTATTTTCATTATGAAGTGAAATTCTACACTGGAGTTTCCTCTATAACAATCTTAAACCCAGAAAAGTAGATTTAAGTAATGCCTTGAAATATGGTTATAATGCTTTCAATATGTCAGAATTTCATTTTGTTCTTATTTTACTTGTTTAATAATTATTTATATAGTATATAATTTCAACTACCTGAAAAAATGTTGAATTATTAAACTAAGACCTGTTATTAAACTTCAGACAAACAGGTATAGAAACAGTTCCTCAAATCAATTAAAATTCTCATATTGTTGACTGTTGGTCATGAAACACACACACACACTCATACATACACACACACATCTGAAAGTGAATGATAAAACCTATTAAATCAGTGTCTGGAACTATCAAAAGAGTAGTTCAGTTTAATAACATTTAATTGGACATCCTAGTCTCTATGTCTTCATGAGAAGCTGATAAAATGTCAGAAGTAGAGTAACAATTAGGACTAATCTTCAAATACATCTTAGTGTCATCTGCATAAGAATGAAAGCCTAATCCATGTCTTCATGGAAGGAAGGAAGGAAGTATATAAATGTGGAATCATAATGAAATGAACCCAAAGCAGGGAATTGGAAAACAGAGGACATGCTATGAAAGGGACAGAATTCAAATTAGCAAGGGGCAGACTGCATAGGATCAGATAAATTTGATTAAAACCCAGCAAATGCAATTCCTATTAAAAATGAGAAATAAACATAGATTTCCAACACAAAAAAAGTAAGCAATTTTTTTTTCTTTTCCTAGTTCTTAGTTGTGAGTAATTTAATCTAGTCATGAAGGTCATGTTTACATATAATACAGCCTCTCCTTGTGCTTTGTTTCACTGAAACATCCCATTGGTATTAGGATGAGAACACATATAGCATCAAGTCAGTAATAGAAATGATTTACATGAATTAATGTTTTATCATGATTTATCATGAAAATAAAAGAAAATCCAACTTAATCTAGGTCTGTCAGTAAGAGAAACAAATTAGTTGGTAGGATAGAATGAGATGAATTATCATGCACAACATACATGGAAAATATAGTTTTCTTAAGGCCATCCGGTGGGGGAAGAGGGTGGAAAAGAAATGGGAAGTAGAAGAGTAAGGAATAAGATGATGTGAGTAGGAGGATGGTGTGTAGTGAAGAAGTCAGAAGAAAAAACACTTCAGCAACTGGTTGGACAAAGGATTTAACAGATAAGTGTATGTAATATTGAATTTCAAGTTGTTTGCCTACTTTTGACGTAGACTGCCCTCCTTTTCCTAAATTATCCAGAAGATTAATCAAGCAAGTTATCACCTAGTTATCACCTGCATATTTAAAAATTGTTTTTGTTTGTTTAGATAAAACTGGGGACAATGCCTGCTTGAATTTATGTAGAACAGAAATAATCCAGAAATCAGAAATTTAAAGACAAAATTAACCATTAGACATTAAGTTTCCAGTTATGAGCAAGAAATTCACTAAAATCTTTTAGAAGAGTTTAGACCTCCTTTATTTTTTTAAATTTTTATTTTATATTGGAGTATCATTTTTGTTGTTGTTGTTGTTGTTGTTGTTGTCGGCCATGGCTCACGGGCCCAGCTGCCCCGCGGCACGTGGGATCCTTCCAGACCGGGGCGCGAACCCGGTTCCCCTGCATCGGCAGGCGGACGCGCAACCACTGCACCACCAGGGAAGCCCTATATTGGAGTATCATTGATTAACAATGTTGTGTTAGTTTCAGGTGTACAGCAAAGTGATTCAGTTATATATATATAAGTATCTATTATTTTTCAAATTCTTTTCCCATTTAGGTTATTACAGAATATTCAGCAGCATTTCCTGTGCTATATAGTAGGTCCTTGTTGGTTATCTATTTTAAATATAGCAGTGTGCACATGTCAATCCCAAACTCCCAATCTAGCCCTCCCCAACCCTTCCCCTGGTAACCATAAGTTCGTTCCCTAAGTCTGTGAGTCTGTTTCTGTTTTGTATATAAGTTCATTTGTATAATTTTTTTTTTAGATTCCACATATAAGTGATATAATGTGATATTTGTCTTTCTCTGCCTGACTTACTTCACTCAGTATGATAATCTCCAGGTCCATCCATGTTGCTGCAAATGGCATCATTTCATTCTTTTTAATGGCCAAGTAATATTCCATTGTATACATGTACCACATCTTCTTTATCCATTCATCGGTCTATGGACATTTAGGTTGCTTCCATGTCTTGCTATTGTAAACAGTGTTATGATGAACACTAAGGTGCATGTATCCTTTCAAACCATGTTTTTCTCTGGTTATATGCCCAGGAATGGGATTGCAAGATCATATGGTAGCTTTATTTTTAGTTTAAGGGAGCTCCATACTGTTCTCCACAGTGGCTGCACCAATTTACATTCCCACCAACAGTGTAAGAGGGTTCCCTTTTCTGCACACCCTCTTCAGCATTTATTGTTTGTAGACTTTTTGATGATGGCCATTCTGACTGGTGTGAGGTGATATCTCATCATAGTTTTGATTTGCATTTCTCTAATAATTAGCGACGTTAAGCATCTTTTCATGTGCCTCTTGGCCGTCTGTATGTCTTCTTTGGAGAAATGTTTAGACCTCCTTTGAAATCAGAGGTTAGACTATCTGAACTACATCTAAAAAGGCAGGGAACTTCATTTGACAATTTGTAATTTTAAAATGCATCATGCTCTAAGCTACTTCCATAGCTTTTCACATGCTATTTTCTTCATCTCAGATATTCTTTTTTAGCTCTAAACCTGCTAGCTAAAATTCATTCTCCCATATCCTTATTTGTACTAGAGCTTTAACACTCTTTTTGTTTACCTACAAGCAATTATGTTCCTTTATGTCAGCAACTATTTCTTTTATCTCTAAGTGACATGAAGTTGGTTTAGTGTATAACACATAGTAAATGCTCAAAAAACTTTTAAGAAATTTTAATTGATGAATAATTAAATAAAGTGAAATATACCTAAATATAAGAAATAAAAAAGGCCAACATTTACAATTTAAACGTTTCAATTAAACTGCAAGAAAAAGAGGCAATTCATCAAAGAAATGTCTCAGGGAAACTGGATATCACTTGTAATTTTTGACAATCTTTCAACCTAGTGAAAGGTCAAATGAATATTTGATGATGATTTGTTATAATTATTTTATGGAGGATATTTATTCAACACAAAACATTGACTTAGAATGTTTCCATGCAAAAATGAATAAGATAGGATCCTTTCTTTAACGGATTTGAAGTCTTAAGGAGGAGTTAGATACAAAGAGGTTATTATAATAATGTGTAATAAGTGCTAGATAAAGGTAAGCAGGTGTTATAGGAGCATAAAAATTGGACATTTTTGCAACCTGGGAGTTTAAAGAAGGCATCCTTGAGATAATGTCAGAGTTGAATCTTGAAAAGTTACGACACACGAACTTAGAACAGAAATTCAGGATGGGCTTCCAGGCCGAGGGAAAAGGGGCACTAAATAACATATTGTCTATATGAAAACTATGTAATTCACAGAAAATCTAAGATTGTTTGGAGCTGGGGAGATTCTTTCGATGGAGATGGAGAGGTAAATGCCTATTTAAGGAGGGCCACAGATGACAGTCTATGGCAGTTGCTGGATTATTCATATTTGGTCAAAACTAAAGGGATAGTTTGCAGGTGTAGAACATCATTTTACTTAACTGGGTCTATATTTTTAATGTGATCAGTCCAGGTACCAAATGCAGAATGGATTTAAGAAAGTAAAAACTAGATACCTGGAGACAAGAATGAAAAAGTCAAGTCATGTACTTTTTTCCCCCATAAACATTTTTGTTGTTTTGTTTTGTTTTATTATATTGCTCTATTTAGTTTTAATGCAGGGTCACAACATATTTATTTATTCACTCATTAATTTACTCAGTCATTCACACAACCAACACTATTTATAAAAGAACTACGAATCACTCAACAGGATGAGAATTGTTGATCATATAGTCATAAACCAGGCCCTGCCTCCCCACACACCTCACATTATCGGGATAGAGATAAACATGAAACATCAACTATAAGATTAACTAAATAATCTTAAAAAATGCTACAAAGGAAAAGTACAGGGTGCCCTTGAGAGTATATATTTGGGAGACTTACTATAGCAAGAGGAGTCAGATCATGAAGCACTTTCCCTTAAAAGACTCATTAATACAAGATGGCTTAAGGCATGGCAAAGAAGGACAAAACATGTAAAAAAAAATCTGGATTATATAGCAGAGTTTTAAAAAATTAAATAATTTATTTCTTTCAAATATACCCTACAACCAAACCAAGTTCTAATATTTTCTTTGAATCCTAAAAATATGCTTTCATGAATTGTTAGGAGTTACTGTGGCTAGATTTTAGCTCTTTGTGATGCTGCTAAGCAATTTTTAAAGTAGCAGGACTTCCCTGGTGGCTCAGTGGTTAAGAATCTGCCTGCCAATGCAGGACACGCTGTTTCCAGTCCTGGTCCAGGAAGATCCCACATGCAGCAGAGCAACTAAGCCCGTGCGCCACAACTACTGAAGCCCGTGTGCCTAGAGCCTGTGCTCTGCAACAGAAGAAGCCACCGCAATGAGAGGTCTGTGCACCGCAATGAAGAGAAGCCCCCTGTTCTCCACAACTAGAGAAAACCTGAGCAGCAACAAAGACCCAACGCAGCCAAAAAATAAATTTAAAAACACTTTTTAAAAACCACTTTGTTTTAGGCTTACTATCTTTTGCCCCTCAATCTTTTTATTCATACCAATAGGCTTAACAAATCCCTAGTTGTAAGAAAACCATGTAACAGGTAACCATTTCCCAAAATAATGGGGTTTCATGAGAAGCTTTTTACTGCTCAACAAGTAGAATATTCCTGTAAAGTGGCATCCAAGATCTTTATAAAGAAAGTTAAAAAAAAAGAAAAAAAAAAGAGAGAGAAAGAAATAAGGACTAAGAGACTACTTCTGGGAATTGAGTCAGTGAATCCCAGGATACGAGAAACAATGATATACAGGAGACTATATTTCTCTTTGCAAAAGAATTATATTTTTAAAATTATTATTAATTATTTCAAGGAACAAAATATAAGATTCTATAGAACGTCAACTGCCAAGATCACTTGTTGTGTTTACACAACTCATTCCTATTCCTAGGAAATTGGCAGGTAGTATGGCATTATTATATTAATCTAAGCCAAAGTTCTAAAAATTATATTTAAAAATATTTTAAATATATATATAAAGTACAGAAGCCTTGGCACAAAGCTACCATTAGAAAAAAAAGAGGACCAATAAATTGGTCCTAAATTATGTAGACATTGGATAGAAAAGGAAAATTAATCTATCTTTTGTCTGCTATACTGAAACAAGTTGTATGAAACTTTAAAATTTTGAGCCCCAGAAACAGGTTAAAGGTCTCATAAGTGGAACTCTAGGAAATAATTTCTACAGTCTGATGTGTTGACAGGTGAATTAGCTTAATTAAATCTCTCAAAAAAATTAAATTAGTAAAAATACAAAAAGCCCATATTTATTTCATTTCGAGGAGTGAAATATAAATGTCAAAATTAGATATCACATGCTCAAAGGCATACAGTTGATCACCTGGTAACTGGGTTGGGGGTGGCATATAAAAAGAAGGGTGTATGTGGCCATCTGGAAAGCAATGCCCTTAATAAAGGAGGAGACCTCTACTGAAAAATGTTTAGACACATCTGAACTTGGGCCAAGATTGCTAGTTCTAACTTTTCAAGGGAAGTTTATGTGAAATCTTCATTTTTTCAAATGTTGTCAAATTCTTTAAAATATATCAACATATAATAGCCAAAAAAACCGATAAGCTACTTCTGGACCCCGACTTATAATGCCTGAGCCACATATTCATTTTTATACAAAATTAAAACAAATAGATTTCAATGAAACAGTTTGAGAACATAATTGCAAACTATTTCAATTACAAGATTGCAACAAACTTTTAATGGTTCTAATTGAAAAACGTTATTTAAAAAATTGCTTTCACAATGAAAATTCCTTATCAATTTATTTATTTTATTCTTCTCTTCAATGTCATTTATTATAAATACAATTTTTATTTTGGAATAATTTTAGATTCACAGAAGAGATGTAGAAGTCATACGGAAACTCCTCATGTACATTTTACCCAGTTCCTTCTAATGTTAATACATTGCATAACCATAATTTATTTATCAAAACTAAGAAAGTATCATTGGTATTTTATGATTAACTAAACTCCAGACTTTTTTGCATTTCATCATTTTTTTTTAACTAATGTTCTTTTTGTGTTACAGGATCTAATCCAAGATACCACATTACATTTAATTATGTCTCTTTAGTCTCTTCCTTCAATGTCATTTTAAATTAATATTTTGCCAACTTTCCACCAATGTGTGTGTATGCGTACGTGTAAGAGAGAGAGAGAGAGAGACAGAGAGACAGAGGGAAAGAGAGAGACAGGGAGGGAGGGAAAGAGAAAGAAACGGAGCACACGTACTTAGTATAGAAGGTCAATACCCCCACATATAACCAACCTTAGAATAAATTTGAGGATTAATTTCTTAGCTGGCAAATCTTGGGGACTTGGAACAGGGTGAAGTTGATAAGGTAATAACATGCCACAGAAGTCCATGCACTGCAGTACAAGCATCTTTCTAGACAAAACTGTTAAATATTCCTTTCCAAGGTTATAGTTAGAAACCTAAAAATAAAAAAAAATTGCTACAAGGTATTGTAACCCAGACACAAAAAAATTTAGTGCTCTAGAGCAGCCTCTACATTATTGACATTTTGGACTATATAATCATTTATTTTGTTGCAGGGGCTGTCCTGGCATTGCACTATGTTTAGCAGTATCCCTGTCTTCTACCCACTAGATGCCATTAGCATTCATCCCAAACTTGTGATAGTCAAAAATTGTCCCCTGGGATGTTGACAAATGTCCCCTGGGTGGCAAAATTTTGCTCTCTTCCATTAAAAGCCACTGACTCAGAGGGATATCTTTTGTTCTACCTAATCTCTTTGATTTTCTTCTCATTGTATAAAGGAGAGTCAGAGGGCTGTAGGAAACAGAGACTCTGCACTAGAAGGGTATGTACAAAATCTCACATTCTCTGAGTCCCAGCACAAAGACAGTCATTTGAAAGGAGCCTGGGTCAGACCCACTTGCTAATCTTGGAGAACATCCTGGAGAAGGAAAGTGGGACTCCCCATAGAGACATAAAAGCTGATGGCTGACATTTTGGGGAGTTCATTCTATCACAAGGGTACTGGTGCTGGTGAATACCATTTGGAACTCCTCCCTCTAGCCTATTAGCACCAGCACCAGCCTTAGGAACCCCTAGACCCCACATCAAGCCACACTTAGACCCGGCCCCACCTACCAGCAGGCCAGCACTAGCCCTGGCTCCCCAAGTCCCTGTAACTAGCCACATCAAGACTCTGCCCCACCCACCAGCTTGACTGCACCAGTCCCAGGACCCCTCAGGCTACACAACCAGCAGCACCAGGATCCAGCCCCACCCACCAGTGGGCCAGCAGTCAGGGGCCAGTTCTGCCTACCAGCATGTCCACATTAGTCAGCTCTGCCATAACAGAAGGGCTCATGCAGCTCACATAAAGGGAACCCATAAGCATATAGCTCTGGTGACCACAGGGAAGTGTGCTTCTGGGCCTCACAGAATGTCTCCTACATAAGGCCACTTCTCCAAGACTGGGAAACACAACTGATCTACCTAATACATAGAAATAAACACAGAGAATTAGGAAACATGAGGAGACAGAGGAATAAGTTCCAAATGAAGGAGCAAGATAAAAATTCAGAAAAAGAACTAAAGGAAGAGGAGATAAGCAATTTACCTGATAGAGAGTTCAAGGAAATGATCATAAAAATGCTCACCAAACTCAAGAGAAGAATGGATGAGCACAATGAGAAGTTTAACAGAGTTAGAAAATGTAAAGAAGAACCAGAGCTGAACTAACTGAAAAAAAAAAAAAAAGCACTAGAAGGAATCAACAGTAGATTAGATAATACAGATGAACAGATCAGTGAACTGGAATACAGAGTAGTAAAAATCACCCAAGTCGAACAGAAAAAAGAATTTGAAAAATAAGGGTAGTTTAAGAGACCTCTGTGACAACATCAAACAGAAGAACATTTGCATTATAGGGGTCTCAGGACGAGAAAAGAGAGAAGATGCAAAGACCATATTTGAAGAAATAATAGATGGAAACTTCCCTGATCTGGGAAAAGAAACAGACATCCACGTTCACATCCATTACATAATGAGAGTCCCAAACAAGATGAACCCAAAGAAATCTACACCAAAACACATTATAACTAAAATGGCAAAAATTAAAGATAAAGAGAGAATCTTAAAAGCAGCAAGAGAAAAGCTACTAATTAGATATAAGAGAACTCCCATAAGACAAAAGCTGACTCTTCAGCAGAAGTTTGCAGGCCAAAGGAAATGGCACAGTATATTCAAAGTAATGAAGGGAAAAAACCTACAACCAAGAATACTCTACCTGGCAAGGCTATCATTCAGATTTGAAAGAGAGATAAAGTGTTTTATAGACAAGTAAAAGCTAAAAGAGTTCAGCACCACTAAACTGGGCTTACAAGAAAGTTAAGAGTCTTCTTTAAAGGAAAAGAAGAAGACCATAACTAGACATATAAAAATTACAAAAGGAAACTATCTCATTGGTAAAGGCAAATATACAGTAATGGTAGAAGATCAACCACTTATAAAGCTAATAGGAAGGTTAAAAGACAAAAGTAGTAATACCATCTATATCCATAGTAAGCAGTTAAGGGATACATAAAACAAAAAGGTGTTAAAAATATGATGTCGAAAACATTATACATGGGGTAGGGGGAAGAGGAGTGAAAATGCAGGATGGTTAGAATGCATTCAAACTTAAAAGATCATCAACTTAAAATAATCACATATATATGGATATATATGAACCTCATGGTAACCACAAACCAAAAACCTATAACAGGTAAACAAACAAACAAAAAAAGAGAGACAGAGAAAGGAATCCAAACATAACATTTAAGATAATCATCAAATCACAAGTGAAGAGAGCAAAAGAAAAAGAAAGGAACAAAAAAAGAACTACAAAAACAACCCAAGAACCATTAACAAAATAACAACAAGCATACATCAATCAATAATTACTTTAAATGTAAAAGGACTAAATATTCCAATTTAAAGACAGGGCGACTAAATGGATAGAAAACCAAGAGCCATATATGCTATCTGTAAGAGACTCAATTCAGACCTAAAGATACACACAGACTGAAAGTGACGCAATGGAAAAGGGTACTCCATACAAATAGAAACAAAAAAGAAAGCTGAGGTAGCAATAGTTACATCAGATGAAATAGACTTTAAAACAAAGACTGTAAGGAGACAACTAAGGACATTACATAATGATCAAAAGGTCAATCCAACAGAATATAAATCAACTGAAAATATATAGGCACACAGCATAAGCACACCTAAATGCATAAAGCAAATATTAACAAACATAAAGGAAGAAATTGATAGTAACACAATAATAGTAGGGAACTTTAACACCACACTTAGATCAACCAGAAAAAAAAAAAATCAATAAGGAAACACTGGCCTTAAATGACACATTAAATCAGGCAGACTTTGTAGGTATATATAGAACAGTCCATTGAATGTGATGAAATATAAAAGAATACACATTCTTTTCAAGTGCACATGGAATATTTTCCAAGATAGGTCACATGCTAGGCCACAAAAAAGCTTCAACAAATTTAAAAATATTAAAATCATATCAAGCATTTTTTTCAACCACTTCTGTATGAGACAAATCAGCTAGAAGAAATAAAATTGCAAAAATCACAAACACATGGGGGCTAAACAATATGCTACTAAACAAAAATAGGTCACTGAAGAAATCAAAGAGGAAGTAAAAAAAAAGTACCTGGAGAGAAGTGCAAATGGAAACACAATAATCCAAAAATTTATGGGAGGCAGTGAAAGCAGTTCTAAGAAGGAAGATTATAGTGATACAAGCCTACCTCAGGAAATAAGAAAAATCGCAAATAAATGATCTAACCTTACATCTAAAGGAACTAGAAAAAGAAGAACAAACAAAACCCATAGTAGAAGAAAAGAAATAATAAAGATCAGAGCATTTAGAGAAGACTCTAAGAAAGCAATCTAGAGATTTAATGCAATCTCTATCAAAATACCCATAACATTTTTCATAGAGGAAGAACAAATAAGCCTAAAATTCATCTGGAACAACAAAAGATCCCAAATTGCCAAAGCAATCTTGATAAAAAAGAACAAAACTGGAGGTATCGTCCTCCTAGACAATACTACAAAGCTACAGTAATCAAAATAGCATGGTACTAGCACAAAAACAGATACACATATCAATGGAACAGAATAGATAACCCAGAAATAAACCCACGCACCTATGGGTGGGTTTATTTATCATACCAGACTACTTTCTCACACCATATACAAAAACAAATTCAAAATGGATTAAAGACTTCAATGTAAGACCAGAGAAAATCTAAGAAGAAAACATCGGCAGTAAGCTCTTTAACAACAGTCTTTAGTGATATCATTTTGGATATGTCCCCTTAGGCAAGGGAGACAAAAGCGAAAAATAAACAAATGGGACTACATCAACTAAAAAACTTTTGCACAGCAAAGGAAATTACCAACAGAAGAAGATGACAACCTACTGAATGAGAGAAGATATTTGCAGATTATATATCTGATAAGATGTTAATATTAAAAAAATATAAAGAACTCATACAACTCAATATTAAAAAATCAGACAATCTGATTTAAAAAATGGACAGAGGCCAGAAATAAACTCATACACCTATAGTAAATTAATCTATGACAAAGGAGGTAAGAATATACAATGGAGAAAGACAGTCTCTTCAACAAGTGGTGCTGGGAAAACTGGACAGCCACATGTTAAACAATGAGATTAGAACATTCCCTCACACCATATACAAAAATAAACTCAAAATGTTTTAAACACCCAAATGTAACACCTGAAACCATAAAACTCATAGAAGAGAACAAGGTGGAACACTCTTTGACACAAATCATAGCATTATTTTGTGGATATGTCTCCTAAGGCAAAAATAAATAAAAGCAAAAATAAACAAATGGGACCTAATTAAACTTAAACACTTTTGCACAGCAAAGGAAACCACTGACAAAATGAAAAGAAAACCTACAGAATAGGAGAAAATATTTGCAAATGATATAACCAACAAGGGGTTAATATACAAAATATACAAATAGCTCATATAACTCAATATCAAAACCAAACCAAACAACTCAATCAAAAAAATGGGGCTTTCCTGGTGACACAGTGGTTGAGAATCTGCCTGCCAATGCGGGGGATGCGGGTTTGAGCCCTGGTCTGGAAGGATCCCACATGCTGCGGAGCGGCTGGGCTCGTGAGCCACAGCTGCTGGGCCTGTGCGTCTGGAGCCTGTGCTCCGCAACGTGAGAGGCCGCGACGGTGAGAGGCCGGCATGCCACGATGGGGAGTGGCCCCCGCTTGCCGCAGCTGGGTGAGGCCCTCGCGCAAAGGTGACCCAACACAGCCAAAAAAAAATTGGCAGAAGACCTGAACAGATACTTCTCCAAAGAAGATATACAGATGGCTAACAGGCAAATAACAAATGTTGGTGAGGATGTGGAGAAAAGGGAACCCTTGTACACTGTTGGTGGGAATGTAAATTAGTGCAGCCACTATGGAAAACAGTATGGAGATACCTCAAATAGAGCTACAGTGAGTGGATCCAGCAATCCCACTCCTGGGTATACATTCAGAAAAAACAAAAAACATGAATTCAAAATAATACATGCAACCCAATGTTTATAACAGCACTATTTACAACAGCCAAGACATGGAAGTAATCCAAGTGGCCATCAACAGATGACTGCATTAAAAAGAAACGCACACATACACACACAATGAAATGTTACTCAGCCGTAAAAAGAATGAAATACTGCCATGTGCAGCAACATGAAATGGACCTAGAGGATATTATGCTTAGTGAAATAAGTCAGACAGAGAAAGATAAACACCAAACAATATCAATTGTATGTGGAATCTAAAAAATAATACAGCGGAATGTATATGCAAAACAGAAACAGACCCACAGATATATAAAAAAAACTTGTGGTTACCAAAGAGGAGAGGGAAGGGAGGAGGAACTAATTAGGGGTATGGGATTAACAAATACAAACTACTATATATAAAATAGATAAGCAATGAGGACATACTGTAAAACACAGGGAATTATACCCATTATATTGTAATAACCTATCATGGAGTATAATTACAAAAATACTGAATCACTATGCTGTACACCTGAAACTAACATATAATATTATAAATCAACTATACGTCAATAAAAAAAAATGCCCAGAGGATCTAAATAGACATTTTTCAAAGAAGACATAGAGATGGCCAACAGATGCATGAAGATGCTCAAACATCATTGATCATTAGGGAAATGCATAACAAAACAACAAGGTGATACCTCCTCACACCTCTCAGAATGGTTATCACCTAAAAGCAAATAACAAGCATTGACAAGGATGTTGAGAAAACGGGACCTATGTGCACTGTTTGTGGGATTGTAAATTGGTGCAGCCACTGTGGAATTCAATATGAATGTTTCTCAAAATATTAAAAACAGTATCACCATATAATCCAGCGATTTCACCTCTGAGAATTTTCCTGAAGAAAACGAAAACACCAAAGAAGAACCAAAAGATATGTGGACTCCAACATTCACTGTAACATTACTTACAATTGCAAGATATAAAAGCAACCTAAGTGCCCATTGATAGATGAATGGATAAAGAAAATGTGGTATGTAGATATACCATGGAATATTACTCAGCCACAAAAAATGAAATATTGCCATTTGAGACATGTCTGGATCTGGACGCTGTTATGCTTTGTGAAATAAGTCAGACAGAGAAAGAAAAATACCACAGGATCTCACTTATTTGTGAAATCTAAAAATAAAACAAACAAAACAAAATGAAAACAGACATAGATACACAGGAGAATAGAGAGGTCGCTAGGAGGGAAGGGGTTAAGGAAGAGAGTGAAATAGGTGAAGAGGATTAAGTGATATAAACTTCCAGTTATATAATAAATTAGTCACAGGGATATAATATATAGCATAAGGGATATAGTCAATAATATTGTAACGACTTTGTATTGGAACAGATGGTTACTAGAGTTATAATTACGATCATTTCATAATAAATGCAAATGTTACATCATTATGTAGTATACCTGAAACTAACATAATATTGTACATCAACTATATTTAAATTAAAAAATTAACAATTAAAACCAAAACAATTGGGCTTCCCTGGTGGCGCAGTGGTTGAGAGTCCGCCTGCCGATGCAGAGGATACAGGCTCGTGCCCGGGTCTGGGAAGATCCCACGTGCTGCGGAGCGGCTAGGCCCGTGAGCCATGGCTGCTGAGCCTGCGCGTCCGGAGCTTGTGCTCCGCAACGGGAGAGGCCACAACAGTGAGAGGCCCGCATACCACAAAAAAAAAAAAAAAAAAAAAAACCACCTCCAAAACAATTAATTAAAAAAAAGTCACCAAGAATAAATCTTAAGCATTCTCACCACCCCCACACACGAGTTAATTATGTGAATTAATGGATGTGTTAATTATTTTGATCTTTATAATCATTCCACATGTATATGTATATCAAATCATGATACTACTTTAAACATATACAATTATATTTGTTAATTATTTCTCAATAAATTTGGAAAAAAGAAGATATCAGCCAAAAAAAAAAAGAGTAACTGCAAATATCTGATACAAAAATGATAAAAATTTGGCTCTGCAACCAAACTGCTTAGTAAAAAATATTGAGTTTGCCAATATATTTGCATATGTACAAATTTTATTTACCCTTTTAATGCTCTACCCAAAATATATATCCAACATTTCTTGCTTTAAACTGCATAGTTGTTTTAGTCCTGGCTGTAACCACATTTGAATTCTTTTCCTGGTTGTTTTCTTTTTCTCCCAAAAGGAGAAGGAGCAGATTTTTGAAGTTTAAAGATGGATGGATTGGTTCTTAGCTCAAGATATGTTCCTGTCCCTCTGTGTTTCAGAATCTTTGATTTTCAAGCAATTCCTATCCTAGGAAATGGGCTCAACTGTTCAATCTCATAGTATAAATCCATTGTGCTAATCCCCACAGATGATGGCAAACATCAGTAACAAAAACACTGTCATGAGGATTTATTACATACCACATACTATATGAGGAACTTTATCTCTTTTATAGCATTTAATAATTTAAAACAAAATAACAAACCACAGCAACAATGAGATAAATATTACTTTTGAGAACTATAGCTCAGACAGTAGACTCAAGAGCCTGATGACATGGATTCAAATTCTGACTCTATTGTTTACTATCAATTTGGTTACAGTGAATCGTTGAATCTCTCTGTGCCTCAGTTTCCTCATTTTTAAGAGGGAAACAATAATACAGTGTCTCATAGGTTTGTTGAGAGGATGAAATGAATTGAGATACTTAAAGGTTTTCTAACATACAGTAAGCTCTGTATTAGTGTTAGTTACTCTATTATTATTACTATTTGAATTTTACAAAGAATGTGAGATTAGATAATTTAAATTACTCACCCAAGTTTATTTGAATCACAGCAGCTAGATGCCAAAGTCTAATTTCTTTTCTAGTATGCTATAAATACTAGTTGTAACTTTGCTAATTTTGGTTTATTTTTAAGGTAAAAATTATAATAGAATATTATTGAGAAAATATATTCAGATCAGCCACTGTAGCTCTTTATATTTGCACACATGAACATATTTTAATAGAAACACTATTATACCATTACTTATGCACATTTATAATATGTCATTTTTTCATGTTTGAATACATGAAAATATTTCTTATTCATATATATGCCATTTATACCAATACTTAGACACACTTTTTTAATCTCTTGATCCTTGAAGACTAAAGCTTATAAATACACAATACGTAATTCTTTCCACATTTTCAGCGTATTATTTTTATGGTATGGATAGTGCATTTAATAGAATTTTAAAGATCATGAGGCCTGCAAAGGATGGACAGTTGATTACCTAATAAACTGATAAAATTCTTTATGTAGAAAAATAGCCTACATGATCCAAGAACTCAGGATTGTCATGAATTTCCTAGAGCATGCTGACCATCACCAAAAAAGAAAACAGTAATAATAAAATCACATTTATTTACTTCATAAATCAATTCAAACAGTTACTGTTCTACCTGGTAATACAATCCTGTTAGTCAATGAAAAATGTGTTCATAATGCACTCCTGGGTGGGAAGCTGTGTAACATTTTCACCTCTATTTTAAGTTACAGTAAATTATCTCAGCAACTACTGTTTCCCCCTCTGTGCGTATATAACCACAGAACAGAAAAAATCCAAACCAAACAAAACAACAAGAATAAAAACATAAAACTGAAGCCAAGCCAAACCAAATAAAAACAAAACTATGACTCTTGTGAAGAAATTGACCTCAATGTCTATTCACTAGAAACATATCAGTGATTTCACCATTCCCTAGAGATTAGCATAAACAGTGCCCATGAGGGTTAGAGAAATAATCAGTATTCCCTTTGAAATTGGGGCCATACACAGAGCCAGGAAGGAATGAAACAGAGGTGTTTGCTATCCTTGAGTTTCCTGTTAGGTTATTCTCTAGAGATATAAATTTCTGAATATTCCTCAAGTATGGATAATCTAATTATATGACCCCCAAGCCAAAGGTCAAGTAGGGATTGATTGGGACTATCTGATATAGGCTGAAAGCCAAAAAAGTGCCAAAAGGGGGCCCACAAAATTACATTTTAGAATATGTTTTCCAGAAACTATGCCTCACACAAGGGCTTATGTGTGAGAGGTTTAACTGGTAATACAGCCCCAGGGAGCAGAAACGAGAAACAGGACAGAAATAAGAAGCCAAGACAAGGACATACTATTAGGCTACCAATATGAATAACTGGTATTTGAAACTTCTGATAAAACTTGTAAAACGCCTCTCACAACAGCAGAGGAAACTGGAGAAGAAAGGGAGATGCACTTATTCATTTGATCACATATTCCTTCTAGGTCTTGACCCATAAAGCATTAGCTTCTCTACAATTTCTGGAAGCATCTGTGTACAGGTCAAGCTAGTTCACAGACTTCCTGACTCATGTGTCAGAGCGGCCACAGGTTAGGAAGTACGATGCAGAAGGAGAGGCCTGATCATGTTCACTTGCACAAATTTTAAGTGTCACCACACCAGTAACTGGAATAAGAGATAAAAAGGATTTATAGAGTGTACAGAGGTTTTGGACACATTTCCTCCCTCATTAAAATCATAATATTAAGACAACCAATTAACAAAAATTAATTTTACTGAATATTTTTAGAAAGTCAAATCATTTAGGAAATGGCTTGTTCTAAAACTGAAAGCATGTCTCTAGTTGGCATTGTTGTATTGTCTAATGGGAAAAGAGAAGGTTAAATGCACTCTGGGTTTCTCTCCAAAACTTTCCTCTCTGTGCCCCTACATTTTTCACATTTTCCTTCTAATTCTTATAATTGAAATGCCAGGAAAATACCCTGCTCTATTTCTGTCCCAAATGATAGATTTACAGAAAGCAATGAGATCCTCTATGCTCCCTTCAGCATCCAAGTCCAGAATAGAGATGAGCTGGCATACTTCCAAATCATTAAAGACAGAGAGATCTGGCTGGTATGCTTGAGAAACACCAAGGGAAATGAAAAGAGGAAGTTTGGGCTTTCTCAAATGAGGTGACTCACACAGACCTGCCTAGTGTTAGTCAATTTCTATATCTCAATCTGCCCAAGCATTTCCAGGCAGCACCTATGAAAATGAATGCCTTTTGTCTTCTCTCATGTAACTTGAATCTTCAATGAGTCAATGAGTTTGCCCAGGAAATCTTCAAACTGACTTATGAGCAGGTGAACATAACTTATGTGTTGGTTATGTTGGTCCTGTGGAAAAAACCTTGAAATTCCTCAAAAGAAAAAAGGACGTATATCTAAAGTATTAATTATAAAGTCTCTATCAACTCCTTTTTAAAAAAGTAATTTAAACTAAAATATCCAAGTGAGCTGTGATCTTCCTGACTCTACCCCCTCACTTCCCACCTCTAGACAGTCTTGTAAGAGGATATATTTAAAGACAGGTCCTCAGAACCGAAATCCTTATAATTGGCCTCGAGTGTTTCCCATGAAAGACTGCTATCTTCTGATATGCCATGACACGCCACCAGATCATCACTGCTGAGAAAACGGAGAAGAAAGTTGCCTTCAGGATGTATTTATAAGTGTATAATATATGTGAAATGAGTATAGTTTTAAAAAACACACACAAAAAGCAATTGTTGATTTATAAATGCGCAATTTTTAGTGTCATAGAAGTATACTATAGTCAGTTTTGTCACTAATGATTTATTTCCCATTAAAGTTCATGCGAGAAATAAAACATCAATAACATTCTTCCCATCAAAAAGAAAAAAAAATGCGTCGTGACAATAGCATTTTACCATGTGTTTAAGTTGCCATTATCTAAGATAGATGACAGTTCTTTCAATGATTTTAGAGGCGATGATAATCTCTTGCTATAAGTCTCTGGCACAGAGAGTAAAAAAAAAAAAAACTTGCAATAAGAAAAGCTATTTTAGAAACATGAGGTAACGTTACTTTTTTCTCCACTCTGTAATAGACATAGTTTCATCACGATGCCAGAAAAAATGCCAAGTTAAATTCTTTTTTGTTAAGTGATTTCACATTGTAGGATACTCAGGATTAAACCCACAATACTGCAGGAGGCTCCTGAAATCAAGATGGTACTCGATTTCCTCAAATACCTGGAATTTCTACATATTAACTTTTTGAAATCTACATCCTCTTCAAACTTTTGTTGTTTTCCATTTTTTAAAAAAGCATATACTAAAGCATGAAAAATTCAGTTTCATTATTATGTGATCTTCACAGATGCTCAGTAAGTATTTGCTGAAAGGTAATACCTGAGTTATATATCTTGTTTTCCCATCTAATGTCTTATTTAATAGGTGTGCTTATTTTGGGAGGATGGCGGTGGAAAGGAGTTAGAAAAGATAGAGTATAAAAGCAGCACTCAGTTAATGCATTGTTGCTCAGGATTGCCAAGAACGAAGGATGCTACATTATCTTATTATTTATATTTATACTATTTATAAGAAGTCATTTAATTTAAATTATTGCTGTTAAAAGCATGCACACATATATATATGCATGTATGCATGTGTGTGTATACATTTACATATACACATATCATGGCTTTTAACATCCACAATATTCCAAAAAGGAGAACAGGAAAAGTATGATTTTCCCATTTTTACTTCAGGGAACTTGGTTCCAAAACCATACAAGAGACCTCCTTGGACTTCTAACTTCCGATCCAATAGTCCTTCCTTTACTCTTTTTTGCTCCGGATGCGCAGGCTCAGCGGCCACGGCTCATGGGCCCAGCCGCTCCGCGGCATGTGGGATCTTCCCGAACCGGGGCACAAACCCGCGTCCCCTACATCGGCAGGCGGACTCTCAACCACTGCGCCACCAGGGAAGCCCCTTCCTTTACTCTTACTACTCAAAGTGTGATCTGCAGAGCAGCAGCGTCATCACCTGGAAGCCTGTTCGCAACGCAGGTTGCAGGCTCTAGGCTAGACCTATTGAGTCACTGTCTGCCTTTATTAAGCTCCTCAAGTGATTACTCTGAATATCCAAGCTTGAGAAGCACTTCCTTCTGCCACAGAGCCTCCTTCACACAAAGCCACCCATCAATTAATTAAGATATTGATGGGAAACATTCCTTACCACATTTTATATCTAGTGAGATAAAATCTCACTAGATTTTATCATCTGAGAGAAGAAATACTATAACAGGATGATGTTTCTTGGTGATATCTCTAGCAGTGTGGCCATTATTCAAATGCTATGAAGCTTATACAGAGAAGATTCTCCTTTTCCAGGTATCAGGTTCAATTTAGGCTGAGTGTACTCCGTTTAGCGTGGTTCTGCTCTCTTTCCAACTGAAGCAAAAACTAAAAGGACTAAGTGCATCCAGTCAAAGTAAATAGGGTTTCAAGACTACTAAAATTCTGGTATTACACCTCAAAATTGATGTATGCACAACTATCTGAAATGGGTTTAATTGTTTAATTATTTCTGTTTTACACATCAGAGGCTTATAATTTGTCTGTGGTCCTATAGATAGCGGGTGGAGTGGGAAATCAAATCTATTTCCATCTGATGTCAAAGTCCGTCCTCTTAACCAAAAGGCTACCCTAGCTTCCTAAATTAAGGTGAGTCATTGCTCACATGTATGTGTGTGTGTGCGTGTGCGTGTGTGTTATTGTTTTGGGGAAATGTGGGGAGATGAGGTTATGTACACTCCAAAAGTCTTATGATCTTTATCCATGTAGTATGGCAGATGTTTATTAAATATGAATTGATAGTATATGCATTAATTTTTATTTTCTCTTGTCAATTATTAATATTTGAAATCCATTTCTCTGTATACATTTTTCCCATTAATTTTATAGTATTTATATTATTAAGTATCCCCCTCCTTTACCATGATTCATTTGAATATATTATTTTATCTTGGTGTAGTTGAGTGAGTATAGTCACAGGCTAGGAATGTTTTCAAATATTTGCTGATAGGTAAAAATATAATTACTGTTATGGACATATAAAAGAAAAGGGGGTTCTATTACTTCAGTACTGCATATTTTGATAACTCTAGAGAAGATGATGGGATCCTAATAAGACACTGAATGTTAATTAGTTTCATTTTCTCATTCTGTAAAATAGGGGTGATTATGCCTTGCTGATAATGATTTTATTGCAACATCAAAAGAATGAATAATTTTACTGTCACTCAGTAGAAAAAAAAGTTTTTTTTTCTTTTACCAGGTAGACACTGAAAACTTAATTTATATATTATGAGAAAGTGCATTATGGAAATATCAATAACCTAACATCAGCACTTTTGTACTTGTTGTTTGCACTGCTTGGGCTACTGTTTCCTCAGATGACATATATTTTTTCTCCCTCAATTCAGGACACTTTTTCTTTTTTTTTTGTGCAGTACACGGGCCTCTCACTGTTGTGGCCTCTCCCTTCGCGGAGCACAGGCTCCAGACATGCAGGCCCAGCGGCCATGGCTCACGGGCCCAGCCGCTCCGCGGCATGTGGGATCCTCCCGGACCGGGGCACGAACCCGCATCCCCTGCATCAGCAGGCGGACTCACAACCACTGCGCCACCAGGGAAGCCCCAGGACACTTCTTAAACAGCAACTCAGAGAGGACTTCTCTGACCATTGCATGCAAAACAGCAGGCTATAATTCTCTCAGTTTTTCTTCAAAGTATTTGTCCTGCAATTATTCTCTATATATGTATTTGTTATTATGGGTCTCCTGCCCTAGAATATGAGTTTTACAAGAACAGGAACTTTGGTTGCTTTATTAACCATTCTATCTTCAGAGCCCAGAACAGTGGCTTGCAAATAGCAGATTCATAGCAAATGTTTGTTGAACAAATGAATGAATGAACCAAGTCTATGTACAGCCATAGGCAAGGAATTAATAATAATGACACTACTACTACTACTTGTATCAGCTAATGTTCTTAACTGTGTACCAGGAATTACATGCTTGTATCAGCAAATTCTCACAACAACCTGTGGGAGTAGATATCATTATCCCCATTTTCCAGATGAAGAAATTAAAGTTTAGACTAGACTAGATTAAGTCATTGATTGTCAACCTTGGTTGTACAATAGATTTATCTGGTAACCCTTTAAAAATACTGGTACTTAGATTTCAACTTCAGAGTTCTGATTTAAGCGCAATCTCCACACTAAAGCAATTAAATTAAAATCTCTAGGAGTAGGTGCAGGGAATCAGTATTTGTTTTAAAGTTCCCATGTGACTCTAAAGTATAGCCATCATTGGGAACTTTTCATTGGCTTCAATAAATTAACTAAATTCCCCCAGCTCACATGGTTAGGAAGTGGTGGAATAGAGAGTCAAACGCAGTTTCTCTGACTTCTACCCAATGCTTCCTCTATATTTTACACATCTACTAAGGTAGAATGTATGGTATTTTAGCACCTTGCCACCTGCAATATTGCTAACTGTGACTTTGAGACAATATGGTTATAGATCACATATATCTATAATAGCACAATTTTAAATACTGTGATGTTCTTACAATCAGTTTAGTTGCCTTAAGTGAAAAGAACAAACAAAACAAAACAAAAAAACAGAGAGCACTTATTGCTCCCTATTCCTCTGCACTGTATAGGTGGCTTTATGGAGTAACATACAGAGAGAGAATCTCTATATCCTTTCAATATAGATGAAAGACCAGGCCCTTAAAACTGTTCCTTTAAAGACGATAACAGTGTTAAAAAAGAGCAGAAATGTGTTACAAAAGCACTGTGCTATAACTTGATAAAAACAAATACAAAAGACTTCCAGTACTGGATACATTTCAAGCCAAGTCTGAAAACTTAAAAAAAAACAGAAAAAAAAATGAGATAGGGTCTCCATAATATAAAATTTGGATCGATTAAAAAAACAAAAAAGAAACATGATTTCAAAAGTTTTTACCTATGTTTTTAAGTTCCAAGAGATCATAACATCTCCAAGTGTGACAATGCTTTTAAATATGATAGCCTCAACAGTGAGAGATTTGTTTTGTGTGAGCATGGCTTTTAGCCAGATTTATAGATCTAGATAGCACCACAGCACTTCATTACATAGTGATAAATAACACAGGCTCTGAAGTGAAGAAGACTGGGGTTTGAAATTCAGTCCTTCTACTTTTTAGCTGTAAGGTTAAGCACTCTAAACCTCTCTGAGACTCATCTGTTTTCTCATCCATCAAGTGGGAATTAAATTTACCACCACCATAACAGATTAGTATGAGGATAAAGGAGCTAGTACAGAGAGAAATATTAGTGTAGCACCTGATTCATATTAAATATTCAATATTTGCTTGCTATTATTAGAATCATCACATGTGGTACTTTGTAGAATTAAAAAGGATTTGGATGTATTGGATGAATTCAAGTAGAATAGAAATAGAAGATTCTCACAAATATCTGAGGAGACATCCCCCCATATGCCTAAATGGAATCATTTATTTGCTAACTATTCACATATTTTTCTAATAATTTTTGAGATAGGCAAGATGTGTGGAATGTACTTCTGAACAATTGTTGGAAGGACACCATAGAAATGCAAACTTTCTAATTGTTTAGGTAGTTTTAAATTTTAAATGATACACATAAATGCCTCACTATTCATATCTATCAAATAACATGAAATGTCATTTTATCACTCAAATATGCTCATTGTCAGAGCCCAGTAAAATTTATTTGCTTATCAAAATTATATATTAAATGTCAAAATACTGTTTTTAGAAAAAAAATGACCATCAAGACAAAGGAATGTATGATAAATATCCATATTTAGACCATCTGTCTATCTTCTTCACCATATGTCACTCTATTAATTGCTAATATCATCCTTATTATGCATCATCTCATCTGTAACTTTATTCCATGAAAGTAAGAAGGCATCAATAACAACTATAGGAAAACACCTGCTACATGTGTTTCTGGTTGATAAATTTCAGCAGGCTCTTTCTGGTTTGCTCTAGAGCAAAATTTCCTAATTGCCTTTGCACAACAGGAAGTCTTCTACCAGGGCAAATTCCAGGGCAACTTCCTCTGATTACAGTCAGCACACTACTATCTTCTTAAACTGTTTATTTTAATTAATTAAATCTCCCTACAATATTTATTCAAAATGTTTATTTAGCAACTATTATGTGCACAATAATATGGGCATAATGGTCACTGGGCTAAACATTGTGAAGAAGAATAAAATATGAGTAGGAACTTATAACATCTGTAAAAGAACTTTGAAAACTATAAGAATAAATAAATACTGTTTAATGAGGGTCATAGCTCTTAGTTTGGCCAGCAATTATCTATCATATAAACTGTATACTCATTTTTTACTTTGTATATGAAGAAAAGAATTGAGCTTCATTATGATCCTTCTATTTAATTAAAGGCAATATATAAACAGACCACATTGGTAACTGTCTTCTTGGCAACAGCCAAAATAGATCTATTGAAAATTCAAGCATTTTACAAGTGTTGATTATTTTGTTCTTTCTGAGGTGGTTTTGGTTGAAGGGGCAACTCTACTGCCCATGAAATGATTAGGAACCACTACCAAAAAGAACAGATTTAAATACTAGATTGTGTGGTAAAGACAGTAAATGTGAAATAATGTTAAAGAAGTGGGGGTAAAGGATCATTGAAATAGAAAAGAATTTTTCGAGGAGACGAAAGTTGAGTAAGACTTTGAAAAGTGGGCAGAATATGGTTAATAGGTATCTTTTCATTTAGGATAAGTCAGACATATACAAAAATCAGGGCTGTGATTCTGTTCAGTACTGAGATGCTGGTATATATGTTTGGTAAGAGTTAAAGAAACAACTGGGTGGAGATAAATCATGAATGATTTTGGCAATCAGATGAGTTAACAATTATTAGCAGCAGCACCACAACTAGCAGCACCTCTATCCATATAAATGCTTGTGTTTCAGCCCATATACTAAATGCTTTTATATGGATTACCTCATTCCATCCTCATACAAATCCTTAACTCCCTATGAAGTAGGCACTGATATATAATAACACTCCTTTTACAGATAAGAAATCTGATAATTATAAAGACAGCAGATTACTTAAGTAGAAGATCAGGAATTTAAACTGGCATAGTCTGATACCTGAATTCATATTCTTGTCTATTTCATTTCACTGGTTTACAGTATGAAATTAAGAAACAACATGGGGCCTTTGAACATTCTTCAGGTATAATAAAAGTGAGATTTTGATGGGAGTAGAATGTCAGCAATATGTATGATAGATTGTAGTCCAAATGAAAAGAAATGAGACAGATGAAGTACTGGAACTACAGAATGGTAACAGTGGTAGTGGCGGTTTAGCAGTACTCCCAGAGACACTTCAAAGGAGGAATGACATAACTAAATAGATTCCTGGATCCAATTCCAACGTGTCTTGGGGGGGCTGGAGCTTTCCCCACAATACCAAGCAATTCTTGGTGTTGGACACCAGGCTGGTGTCCTACAAGTCAACTCAATTCTGACACTATCTACCTACCTGGAGGTAGCAGCAGATTCCACAGGTTAGGATTCAGTCTATAGGACTACCCCCAACCCCCGTCCCCTTCCACTTTAGATGCCAGTCTCAAGCCAGGTTGTTGTCTATGCTATTGACCAATCGGTTACAAACTGGAGGTTCCCACAACCTTCTCCTTGGACTTCAGATGCCAGTCGCAAGACCATGTTTGTTACTTGTACTTCTGATTGGCTATAAATCAGAGATTCCAAAGACCATCCCCTTTTGGGGTTGATTAATTTGCTAGAGCAGCTCACAGAACCCAGAAAACCATTTTACTTACTAGATTACTAATTTATTATAAAAAGATATAACTCAGGAACAGCTAGACAGAAGAAATGCACAAGGCAAGGCATGGGGAGAGGGCTTGGAACTTTCATACCCTCTCCAGGCACACTACTCTCCTCAAATCTCCAAGTGTTCACCAACTCAGAAGTTCTCTGAACCCTATCCTTTTGGGGTTTTATGGAGGCTTCATTGCATATGCATGATTAACTAAATCACTGGCTATAGATGATTGCTTTAATCTTCAGCCCCTCTCTTTTCCTCAGAGGTCAGGGGGTGGGGCTGAAAGTTCCTCTGTTGAAATTGAAAATAATCTCCAAGTTCTGCCCTTATGTTACTTCCTCCATCTCAATGTCTGACCATCTCCAAACATGGAAATAATCTTCCTCACCTGAATTTTGCAGAGGATTGTGCCTCTCTTGTAAACAAAACAGTCTACTATGTATTACTTAGTTTTGTATTTATACCTTGTAAATCAATACAAAATAATAAAAACCATTACATACTATGGATCTCATGTAGTGTTTAATCTAGCATACCTACTAATATTCATTAATGCTTGTGGAATCCAAAATAAGTTATTCAGTATGTTAATAAGTGAATAAACAAATAACTGGGTGACTGATGATTACCCCACTTTCCAATATTTTTGCTTTTCTTTGGCCTTCTTTTCTAAGATTTTTTTTGGATGTGTACTATTTTGAAAGTCTTTATTGAATTTGTTACAATATTGCTTTTGTTTTATGTTTTGGTTTTTCAGCCACCAGACATGTGGGATCTTAGCTCCCCCAACCAGGGATTGAACCCACACCCGTTGCACTGGAAGGCAAAGTCTTAACCACTGGACCGTCAGGGAAGTCTCTGGCCTTCTTTTCTAATCTTGCCTTAATCACCTCTTCCATTACTCCCATGAATGGCTCATGCCATTGTGTCTTAACAGACAAAAACATTCGTTTCTTGGGGCCAGCTAAATAAATACTGACTGAAAATTAGTCAAAAAAATGTTTGTCCAATCTATCAAGATTCACTTTCTTAAATGTTTCCTAGTTAACAAATTATCAATTCTCAAATAAATGCTATTTCTTTGAACAACATGAATGTCTGAAACTTTCTATATATGATTCATGTGCATAAATCTGCTTATTTGCATAAGCTCTAGCTTTGGGATATCTATTGCATTTCCAGCAAAGGAATAATTGTATCTGTAATGGTAAACTGTCAAATATCTCATATACATAATCCATTTAGGGAACAAAAATTATTGTCTGAGTTTGTGTAAAATCCATTAATATTAATTTCTGAATTGCTCTTTTTCTTTTAATTCATAATTTGCTGTTTGTGTGAACTTTCAGTCCCTTAAAAATCACCATTTCTTGATTGCTCAACCATGCAATACAAAGACAGCAGCTATATTAATGACCTCTCAAAGGTGCAGTGCACTGATACTGCTATTTATGCTGCTGTCTAGAAAAAAGCATATTTATTCTGTCCAACCAGCCATGAGACATGAAAACTATTCTTTGTTCAGACTGACAGTGGATCGTCACTTTAAAGCTTCAATTACAATTTCAGGATATTCCCTCCATTACTGTTTCCAACACCACAGCCAGTAATTTCTACTAGCAAATTTTTTTATAAACCATACACACATGTGCCCTGCATGCAATGAGCAAATAAATTTGTGATTTATTAATTTATTAATAAATGATTAATATCTGCAGAGATAAGATAAAATAATAATATATGAATCTTGAACATTAAAATTTTATACCTACCAATTAATGACTGATGACTGTTGAATGAAATATATATGTATATCTCTCTATATATGTATATCTTCACATATACATATTTCAATCATCTATCTTAGAATCAAAGAAAATAATCATACAGTAATATTCAACAAATATTTCCTGAGATTTGTCAACACAGAGCTGTTCTTTGTGCTACAGGGTTTATGAAAAATAACAAAAAATATAACATTAGTTTTGCCTCTGAACAATTTACAATCGTAATAAATATGATTCATTCTTTTTATTGAAATGAGAGTCTTCAATGAAAAAAGATGGTTTATAGCCTCAATCTCATTTTATTTAAAGCTTAAATTCCATGATCTGGCTATAACTTCTCTTTTTATGTGAGACTTTGTTTCTGCATTAACATTAATCTCCTTCTCTTGACTCTATCCTCTATTTTCCCATTCTCTCTTGCCATAAAAAATGCACACATATAATTTATGTAAAACTGAAGCAGGATATGTGGATGCCACCATTTTGAAGCCATGATTTTCAATTTTGTTCCTTATATCTATAATTTGTCTTGAGTGGAGGATATCATAAGAAACCAACTTTCAACAGTTTACTGTTCTATTCATTGCCCGGACATTGATGAGAGTAACTCCCACAATATTTATTACTCAGTGTCCACTTTATAAAAAACAATGCAAGATATTTCATATCTTAAAGCCAGAAAAGCTTTTGTTGTGTCATTGTCATATTTCATAGACAATGGTTTTCGTGTAAACTTATGTTTTTTAAATTTGTTTGGCAGCTGTCATATTTAACATGTAAGCCATTCTTAAAAGTTTTTTACTTAAAACTTAAAAGCTTTTGCACAACAAAGGAAAACATAAAACAAAAAGACAACCTACAGAATGGGAGAAAATATTTGCAAACGATGTAACCGACAAGGGATTAATCTCCAAAATATACACACAGCTCATACAGCTCAATATCAAAAAAACAAACAACCCAATCAAAAAATGGGCAGAACTAAATAGACATTTCTCCAAAGAAGACATACAGATGGCCAACAGGCACATGAAAATAAGCTCAACATCACTAATTATTAGAGAAATGTAAATCAAAACTACAATGAGGTATCACCTCACACCGGTCAGAATGGAAAAAGGAACCCTCCTACACTGTTGGTGGGGATGCAAACTGGTGCAGCCACTGCGGAGAACAGTATGGCATTTCCTTAAAAAATTAAAAATAGAGTTGCCATATGAACCTGCAATTCCACTCCTGGGCATATATCAGGAGAAAAACGTAATTTGAAAAGATACATGCACCCCAATGTTCAGAGCAGCACTATTTACAATAGTCAAGACATGGAAGCAACCTAAGTGTCTATCAACAGATGAATGGATAAAGAAGATGATATACAATGGAATATTACCCAGCCATAAAAAGAATGATATAACGCCATTTGCAGTAACATGGATGAACCTAGAGATTATCATACTAAGAGAAGTAAATCAGACAAAGACAAATATCAAATGATATCACTTATATGTGGAATCTAAAAAAAAGGATACAAATGAACTTATTTACAAAACAGACTCACAGACATAGAAAGCAAACTTATGGTTACCAAAAGGGGAGAGGGAGAGAGAGATAAATTAGGAGTTTGGTATTAAAATATACATACTACTATATATAAGATAGATAACCAACAAGGACCTACTGTATTGAACACGGATCTATACTCAATATCTTGTTAACAACGAATAATAGAAGATAATGTAAAAAATAATATATATTTATATATTTATATGCATAACTGAATCGCTTTACAACTGAAAGTAACACAACATTGTAAATCAGCTATATTTCAATAAAAAAATTTTTTAAAGTTTTTTACCAACTTGTACATAAGCTTTTGTTTAGGATCATGTAACTGTTTTACCTTATTTTCTCATTATCCCTATTTCACTGTTTTTTTTTAATGCTATTGCACTATATAGCACTTTGTAAACCTTTTTTTCTTCAATTGTGACTATGAATTTTATTTTATATTTTTAACATCTTTATTGGAGTATAACTACTTTTCAATGTTGTGTTAGTTTCTGCTGTAAAACAAAGTGAATCAGCTCTATGTACACATATATCCCCATATGCCCTCCCTCTTGCATCTCCCTCCCACCCTCCCTACCCCACCCCTCTAGGTGGTCACAAAGCACCGAGCTGCTCTCCCTGTTCAATGCAGCAGCTTCCCACTAGCTATTTATTTTACATTTGGTAGTGTATATATGTCAGTGCTACTCTTCCACTTCGTCCCAGCTTCCCCTTCCCCCACTGTGTCCTCAAGTCCATTCTCTATATCTGCATCTTTATTCCTGCCCTGCCACTTAGGTTCATCAGTACCGTTTTTTGTAAGCCTTTGATAATGAGAAAGGTAATGAATAAACATCTACCTGTGACATGAAAGCTTTACTTGAACCTGAGAAAAATCTAGGCTCTCTGTTCTTCTTACTCTGGGTTGCCATTGTCAAGTGAGTGGAATATACCTATTTGCTTCCATTTTATTATTTTCTATTCCTTCTTTAACGCTCTGAAATCTTGCTTCTCTCCCCAAACTCTGAATAGTCTTTCTTAAGAGCTTTATCATTTTCCAGACATTTGAGCTTGGGTGAGTGACTGGATCTCTCTGTGTCTTACAATACTCATTTCTAAAATGGAGATAATAATGCCTCCATTGGTTTGTTTTGAGGATTTAAATAAGTCAAGTATATGTAGTGGTTAGCACAATGCCTGACACATAGTAAGTGCCTAAAAAATTAAGCCTATGATGAAATCTCCTATACAATTCCATTTTCAGTTTTTTTATACTTATTAACAGGGTAACATTTTTCTAGTCTCATATACAGTTGAATATCAACTTTGACTCCTTCTTGTCACTTTCTCCTTCCATATCCAACTAGTTGTCAAATACTTTGTCTTTTTCCCTTTATGATAGCTCTCAAATCTATCCCTTGTCTATTCACCAGAATCTGTCTGAGAGGACTATACAGAGTGTGGCAACTCTGAAAATGTTCCCTGAGGGAGATGAAGAGCTAACGGAATTTTGAGTACTAAGACACTGAAATATGCAGAGATGTTATTATTAAAAATAACAACAACAACAGCAACAAACAAGCAACAAGAGAGCCAGTAAGCCAGAATGAGGTGTTCATTTTCAAATATAGCTAGGTAAAGTTTAGAATAAAGAGGCCTCATTTAATATACATGAAAATATTTAATTTGTAGGAAGGTGGTGGAAGTAAATCTTACCTGCAATTACTGGTAATATGAAAAGCCAGAGCACTCATTGATTTGTCTTAGTTTAAATTAACTAATTATAGAACAAGTGCTCCACCTCCACTGCCACCAACATCACTACTATTGGACACATAAGCAATTCAAATGGCAAATCATACAAGTGGAGGTGCAATTATGGTTTAAAAAAATTTATATCCACATCAATGACTATACATGGTAATTCATGATTTAAAAGAAAAGGCCAACAAAGTTACCACTGCCTTGTATTACATATTTTAAAGTTCCAATTTGTTGCTATATGATTATTAGATTGGGAACTCCTTGGGAATCTGACACAGTGGTTTGCATATTACAGATTTTCAATAAATATTCTTAAATACATGAGCTAAATGTTTCCTGCATTACAGCTCAAAGATTCCACTGAAATTTATACTCAGTGGAATGAAGTTCAAACTTAAAATGTGTTAAGAGAACATTTTTATTTTAAAGACTTTTCTTTACCTTTACATACAGGCCTGTGATCACTCCAAGCAGCAAAGACTTCAGCTATCCGTTGACAGGTGATGCTCTTAGCACCCTGTAGGACATAATCTTCATCACAAGAGAACTGCACAGTTGATCCAAGGCTAAAATTGAGCAAAGGATTAAAAAACAGTATTAGAAGAATATAACATAATGGTTAGGCTCCGGTTCTACTGGCAATATCCAATAGGTCAAAAATGTTCCATAGTGACAAAAAAGATTGTTCTTTTTAAAAACCAAAATATGAAAATATGACTTGTACAAATATATAATAAAAATCACAAACAAGAATCTACTTTAAATCAATAACATGCAGGTATTCGTAGGAACTGCAAAAAGCTCTCATCAGTTTAATTATCTTGTTATTAGTTGTAGAAGCCAAGGTTAAATAATTGACTAAATTTCCCATCTTAAGTAGGTGGTAAATGTGAAGCAAAAAGTGGACTTTCTGACTTGAATCCCAGTGCTTGTGTTCATACCACATTACAGTACTTCTCTAGCAAGTATTTATATGTGTATTTACTTGGACACGCATATGTCCATCCACAGACACACATATACAGTTAGGGCTGCAAAACTGTGCTGATTGTTTTTTAGATGAAATTCACCCACCATTTCTTATTTAACTTATTGCAACTTGGATTTTGCTTCCCTTTCCACTGAAAGAGAAGTTACTAAATGATCATTTTTAAAAAATCCTAACTGCTAAGGGCAATGGATCTTTTTTTCTGAAATTAAAAAAAAAACAACAACTGACCATGCATTTTTCCCCTAAAATCCTTAAACAGTAACTCACCAGTAAAAAAAAAAAAAATCCTATTTTCTTAATGTTGCATAAAAAGCCTTCCAGCAGCAAGTCCCTGCCAGTTTCTCCATCTCATCTCTAACGCAATGCCACATGTCATCAGCACCTCTAGCAGCTGACAGTTTTTGTGCATGCCATGCTATTTTCTGTCTGCACTGTTCTCCCTGCCACCTCTGCCTGGAGAACTTTACCTGCACCCTCTCACTCAGCCAGTGCCTGAACAGCTCCTGTTCAGCTTCCTGAGCTTGTCATGCAGGGGGATTGCATCATCACATTTGTGTTGTTAAAAGATATCTCTGGGACAGTATGGTGGACAGTGTAAAAGGAAGATTAATTAGAGAAAGAGAGGCCAGTAAAACAATAAATCAAGTAGTTTAGGTCAAGGGTTGGCAACTATGTCTGTTCTGCAAGCTAAATCTGGTCTACTGCCTGTTTTTTTATACAGTCTAGGTGCTAAAAATGGTCTTTACTCTTTCAAACATGTGAAACAAATATCACAAAAAGAATAATATTTACTGAAATGTAAAAATTTATTAAATTCAGATTTCAATATCCATAAATAAAATTTCATTGGGACACAGCCACACTCTTTCATTGACACACTGTCTATGGCTATTTTCATGCTACAATGTCAGAGCTGAGTAGTTGCAATGGAGACTCTTTGGCCTACAAAGTATAAAATATTTACTATCTAAACGTTTATAGAAAAAGCTAGCCAACCTCTGGTCTAGGCTAAAGATGAGAAAAGACCTGAACTAATAGGCAGAACGGCAAAGAAAAGAAAGTTTTAGTACAGGTAAAAATCTCTAGGTGTTAGAATCTACTCTCCTCTGGAGCCATTTTTTTCCTCTCATACTTTCTTTTTAAAAAGTGGTTTTATTTTAAATATAAAACACATTCAAAAAAGAGTACAAAACGAGGTGCAGAGATCAGTGAATTATCATGAATTAAACACCCCTATAACCAAGTAACAGACCATGCTATTAGCCTGAGCAGGCTTCCAAGTTTACCTAATGGTCAATTCTCTGCCCTTTCTTACTTCATCGTCTCAGTAAATGGAAACACTATCCTAGTTGAAGGCTAAAAATCTCAGTCATTCCTGACTCTTTTTCTTCTTACTTTTCACATTCACCCCACTGAGCAGCTCCTGTTAGCAATACTTTCAAAATCAAGAACCTAGCTTTCTCACCCTTACAGTGATCTGAGCCTACATAATTTCTCATTTATGTTAATGACAATAGTCCTTTTTGCTGTGTTATAGGTTGCCTGTTCCTGTTCTTGACTCTCTGCAATCCATTTTCAATAGTGTATATGGCAATCTTTTTAGAAGTTAGTTAGCTCAAATTGTGCCTTTCTTTTGTGTCAAATCTAATACTTCCCCATTTCACTCCGAGTAAAGGCAATGACCTTACAAATGGTCTATGTGATCTTCCCACGCTAAGTTTCATAACTCATTTATTACCATTTTCTCTCTCAATCTCTGTTCTTTAACCACACTGGCTTCCTTACTCTGAATTGAAATTATTAAGCATAAACTTGCCTCAGGATCTTTACATTTGTTCTTCTATCAGTTTTGAAAATTATTCCTCCAGTAGTCCATATCTGTCATAGTCTCACTTCTGGTTTTCATTCACTGTATCCATAAGGTCCTCCTTGAATATTCTCTACAAAACAGCTAATCCTAATCCATAATCTTCTTCCATGTTATTTCCTATACGCTATCTGATGCACTACGTATTGTGTCTCTCATCTCACCAGAAAAACTTCATACACTTATCTATTTTGTTTTTCCAAACTGTCAAACACATCCTAGTATACAGTAAATTGTTAAATACATATTTTTTGAGACAGTGAGTACATGCTTTTATTGTACATATAATAAAGTAAAATGTGTATTTTAATACACATTTTAATGCAGATTTATTGTCTAAAATGGCCAAGTTCAGAGATATCATATCCCTATAATTGGACAAAACTATTCTTGGGTAAGATACTCTCTCAGGGCTATTTAAATTGCTTACAATTCACGTGTACTCAACTCCTACATCTGACACATTTCTTGTGTCCAGAAAGTAATGTGATTAGAGCACACAAATGAAGAGGACAGGGGTATGAAATTAAGTTAAGGAAGAAGGAAGAGATTGAGGCAGATCATTTATAAATTGTACACCATGGTAAGAATTTTAACTTTTACTCTGAGAGAATTGGGCAGTTATTATAGGACTGTGAACCCAAGGAATGACATTATGTTATTTTATGTTATAAAGTGATATCATCTGCTAGTTGAAGAATAAACTTTAAGAAGGAAAAGGCAGAAGCAGGGAGTTTGATAACAAGCTGTTGCAGTAATCATAGCTCTCAGGGAGATGATGCGATGGTGATCTTGTACTAGGGAGTTAGTGGTTAGACACTCACGATGGTAAAACATTAAAAAAGAGACCTTAGTATAAAATCTGGCCCACAGAAGTCTGGTCCACAGAACTTAATGAATTAATGATTCCATTAAGGGAATTTGTCACAGATAATTATAATATTCTAGTTTAACCAGGCTCGTGTTACTAAAAGTAATCAATTGCATTTTGTTTAAGTAACAAGTGTTTAAGGTTGTTTCTTTTGATTACAGAAAACTACAGACAGGCAATTTGTAATAATCACCTAAGTGCTTTGCTACTACACCTATACCAATAACTGGCAGCAATGGTCTCTGAAGTTTCTACCTTTCCCACCCTCCCCCAAAGATTAACAATCCCAACGACTTTTTCTCCAATTAATACACTGGGGGAAGTAGTTTATAGTTGCCATTAACAGTTTAAACTGCAGAGTCAGATCTTTCAAATCCTAACTCTTCCTTTTTCCAGCTTTATGGCTTTGAGAAAATAACAATCTCTCTAAGCCTCAGCTTTCTCATCAGTCATGATTATGAAATGAAATATTATTTATAAAGTATACCATGGCAAACACATATAGGACACTCAATTATTTCTCTCAGTCATACAAATAGTTGTGAAAGCCATTAATTTATTCCCCACTATTGAAGGAAAGACTCTTTTTTTAGCATCTGCAAGCACCTTCATCCAGGATCACAGTTATACTTTAACATATTCTAGACCAAATATATAAAAGTACAAAACAACACAAAGAAAGCAGAAATCAATAAAATAAGCAGTCTCTTCAGCAGAATCCAAGGTCAATAATATCCAGGAAATGGGTATTTTTAACAAACACACCATGTGTTCATTTTATGAATGCTTCACTATTTGAGTAGAAATTAAAGAAAACTTATAACTAAGTTTCATTAAAAATATGTATTTCTAGGAAAGTGTGCAGTAATTACTGAAGTGACAATAAAGGAATACAAGCTCTACCCACTGTAATTACTTTGTCACCACTGAAGAGACATCTGCCCTGCCTGGCGGAATAAAACCTTCTGGTTTAGTAGGCTACTCAATCTGATAGAATATTTCAAAATAAATGATTGAACACATTTAATTTTTTTTATTGGAGTATAGTTGCTTTATGATGTTGTGTTAGTTTCTGCTGTACAGGAAAGTGAATCAGTTATACATATACATATATCCCCTCCTTTTTGGATTTCCTTCCCATTTAGGTCACCACAGAGCACTGAGTAGAATTCCCTGTGCTATACAGTAGGTTCTCTTCATTATATATTTTAGACATAGTATATGTCAATCCCAATCTTCCAATTCATCCCACCCCCGCTTTCCCGCCTCGGGGTCCATACGTTTGTTCTTTAAGTCTGTGTCTCTATTTCTACTTTGCAAATAGGTTCATCTGCACCATTTTTCTAGATTCCAAATATATGCGTTAATATACGATGTTTGTTTTTCTCTTTCTGACATACTTCACACTGTATAACAGTCTCTAGGTCCATTCACATCTCTGCAAAAGGTACAATTTCATTCCTTCTTATGGCTGAGTAAGAAGCCATTACATTGTATCTATGTACCACATCCCTTATCCATTCCTCTGTGGATGGACATTTAGGTTGCTTCCATGTCCTAGATATTGTAAATAGTGCTGCAATGAACACTGGGGTGCATGTATCTTAAAATTTTGGTTTTCTCCAGGTATATGCCCGGGACTGGGATTACTGGGTTATATGGTAGCTCTATTTTTACTTTTTTAAGGAACCTCCATACTGTTCTCCATAGTGGCTGTATCAATTTACATTCCCACCAACAGTGCAAGAGGGTTCCCTTTTCTCCACACCCTCTCCAGAATTTCTTGTTTGTAGATTGTTTGATGATGGCCATTCTGACCGGTGTGAGGTGATACCTCATTGTAGTTTTGATTTACATTTCTCTAGTAATTAGTGACGTTGAGCATCTTTTCATGTGCCTGTTGGCAATCTGTATGTCTTCTTTGGAGAAATGTCTATTTTGCCTTCTGCCCATTGTTTGATTGGGTTGTTTGATTTTTTATATTGAGCTGCATGAGATGTTTGCATATTTTGGAGATAAATCCCTTGTCGGTTGCTCCATTTGCAAATATTTTCTCCCATTCTGAGGGTTGTCTTTTCGTCTTCTTTATGGTTTCCTTTGCTGTGCAAAAGCCTTAAGGTTTAATTAGTCCCATTTGTTTATTTTTGTTTTTATTTTCATTACTCTGGAAGGTGGGTCAAAAAAGATCTTGATGCGACTGATGTCAAAGAGTGTTCTGCATATGTTTTTCCTCTAAGAGTTTGATAGTGTCTGGCCTTACATTTAGGTCTTTAATCCATTTTGAGTTTATTTTTGTGTGTGGTGTTAGGAAGTGTTCTACTTTTATTCTTCTACATGTAGCTGTCCAGTTTTCCCAGCACCACTTCTTGAAGAGACTATCTTTCCTCCACTGTACAGTCTTGCCTCCTTTGTCATAGATTAGGTGACCATAGGTGTGTGGGTTTATCTCTGGGCCTTCCACCCTGTTTCACTCATCTATATTTCTGTTTCTGTGCCAGTACCATACTGTCTTAAACTTTTATTTTTGTTTTTTAACATCTTTATTGGAGTATAACTGCTTTACATTGTTGTGTTACTTTCTGCTGTATAACAAAGTAAATCAGCTATACATATACATATATCCCCATATCATCTCCCTCGTGTCTCCCTCCCACCCTCCCTATCCCACACCTCTGGGTGGTCACAAAGCACTGAGTTGATCTACCTATGCTACACGGCTGCTTCCCACTCGCTATGTATTTTACATTTGGTAGTATTTATAAATCCATGCCACTCTCTCACTTTGTCCCAGCTTACACTTCTGCCTCCCCATGTCCTCAAGTCCATTCACTACCTCTGTGTCTTTATTCCTGTCCTGCCCCTAGGTTCTTCAGAACCTTTTTTTTTTTTTTAGATTCCATATATATGTGTTAGCATATGGGATTTGTTTTTCTCTTTCTGACTTTTAACTCGGTATGACAGTCTCTAGGTAAATCCACCTGACTACAAATAACTCAGTTTCATTTCTTTTTATGGCTGAGTAATATTCCATTGTATATACGTGCCACATCTTCTATATCCATTCATCTGTCGATGGACACTTAGGTTGCTTCCATGTCCTGGCTATCGTAAATAGAGATGCAATGAACATTATGGTATATGACTCTTTGAATTATGGTTTTCTCAGGGTATATGACCAGTAGTGAGATTGCTGGGTCGTATGGTAGTTCTATTTTTAGTTTTTTGAGGAACCTCCATATTGTTCTCCAAAGTGGCCGTAACAATTTACATTCCCAACAACAGTGCAAGAGGGTTCCCTTTTCTCCACACCCTCTCCAACATTTATTGTTTGTAGATTTTTTGATGATGGCCATTCTGACTGGTGTGAGGTGATACCTCATTGTAGTTTTGAGTTGCATTTCTCTAATGATTAGTGATGTTGAGCATCCTTTTGTTTGTTTGTTGGCTATCTGTATATCTTCTTTGGAGGAATGTCTATTTAGATCTTCTACCCATTTTTGGATTGGGTTGTTTGTTTTTTTGATATTGAGCTGCATGAGCTGCTTGTAAATTTTGGAGATTAATCCTTTGTCAGTTGCTTCATTTGCAAATATTTTCTCCCATTCTGAGGGTTGTCTTTTGGTCTTGTTTATGGTTTCCTTTGCTGTGCAAAAGCTTTTAAGTTTCATTAGGTCCCATTTTGTTTATTTTTATTTTATTTCCATTTCTCTAGGAGGTGGGTCAAAAAGGATCTTGCTGTGATTTACGTCATAAAGTGTTCTGCCTAAGTATTCCTCTAAGAGTTTTATAGTGCCTGGCTTTACATTTAGGTTTTTAATCCATTTTGAATTTACTTTTGTGCATGATGTTAGGGAATGTTCTAATATCATTCTTTTACATGTAGCTGTCCAGTTTTTCCAGCACCACTTTTTGAAGAGGCTCTCTTTTCTCCATCGTACATTCTTGACTCCTTTATCAAAGGTAAGGTGACCACATGTGCATGCATTTATCTCTGGGCTTTCCTGTTCCATGAATCTATATTTCTGTGTTTGTGCCAGTACGATATTGTCTTGATTACTGTAGCTTTGTAGTATAGTCTGAAGTCCAGGAGCCTGATTCCTCCAGCTCCGTTTTTCTTTTTCAAGATTGCTTTGGATATTTGGGGTCTTTTATGTTTCCATACAAATTGTGAAATTTTTTGTTCTAGTTCTGTGAAAAATGCCATTGGTAGTTTCATAGGGATTGCACTGAATGTGTAGATTGCTTTGGGTAGTACAGTCATTTTCACAATGTTGATTCTTCCAATTAAAGGGCATGTTATATCTCTCCTTCTGTTTGTATCATGGTTTTTTTCTTTCATCAGTGCCTTTTAGTTTTCTGCACACAGGTCTTTTGTCTCCTTAGGTAGATTTATTCCTAGGTATTTTATTATTTTTTTTGCAATGGTAAATGGGAGTGTTTCCTTAATTTCTCTTTCAGATTTTTCATCATTAGTTTATAAGAATGCAAGAGATTTCTGTACATTAATTCTGTATCCTGCTACTTTACCAAATTCACTGATTAGCTCTAGTAGTTTTCTGGTAGCCTGTTTAGAATTCTCTATGTATAGTATCATGCAATCTGCAAACAGTGACTGTTTTACTTCTTCTTTTCTGATTTGGATTCCTTTTATTTCTTTTTCCTCTTTGATTGCTGTGGCTAAAACTTCCAAAACTATGTTGATTAATAGTGGTGAGAGTGGGCAACATTGTCTTATTCCTGATCTTAGTGGAAATGGCTTCAGTTTTTCACCACCGAGAATGATGTTTGCTGCGGGTTTGTCATATATGGCCTTTATTATGTTGAGGTAAGTTACATCTAGGCATACTTTCTGGAGTTTTTTTATCATAAAGGGGTGTTAATTTGTTGAAAGCTTTTTCTGCATCTATTGAGATGATAATATGGTTTTTCTCTTTCAATTTGTTAATATGGTATATCATATTGATTGATTTGCATATATTGAGGAATCCTTGCATTCCTCGGATAAACCCCACTTGATCATGGTGTATGGTCCCCTTAATGTGATGCTGCATTCTGTTTGCTAGTATTTTGTTGAGGATTTTTGCGTCTATGTTCATCAGTGATATTGGCCTGAAGTTTTTTTTGTGACATTTTTGTCTGGTTTTGGTATCAGGGTGATGGTGGCATCTTAGAATGAGTTTGGCAGTGTTCTGCCCTCTGCTATATTTTGGAAGAGTTTGAGAAGGACATGTGTTAGCTCTTCTCTTAATGTTTGACAGAATTCGCCTGTGAATCCATCTTGTCTTGGGTTTTTGTGTGTTGGAAGATTTTTAATCACAGTTTATATCAGTGATTGTGATTGGTCTGCTTATATTTTCTATTTCTTGTGGTTCAGTCTCGGGAGGTTGTGCTTTTCTAAGAATTTGTCCGTTTCTTCCAGGATGTCCATTTTATTAGCATATAGTTGCTTGTAGCAATCTCTCATAATCCTTTGTATTTCTGCATTGTCAGTTGTTACTTCTCCTTTTTCATTTCTAATTCTACTGATTTGGGTCTTCTCCCTTATTTTCTTGGTGAGTCTGTCTAATGGTTTATCAGTTTTGTTTATCTTCTCAAAGAATCAGCTTTTAGTTTTATTGATCTTAGCTACTGTTTCCTTCATTTCTTTTTCATTTATTTCTGATATGATCTTTATGATTTCTTGCCTTCTGCTAACTTTTGCTTTTTCTTGCTCTTCTTCTTCTAATTGCTTTAGGTGTAAGGTTAGGCTGTTTATTTCAGATGTTTCTTGTTTTTTGAGGTAGGACTGTATTGCTATAAACTTCCTTCTTAGAACTGCGTTTGCTGCATCCCATAGGTTTTGGATCGTCGTCTTTTCATTGTCATTTGTTTTTTTGATTTCCTCTTTGATTTGTTTTGATTTCTTCAGTGATCTCTTGGTTATTTAGTAGTGTATTGTTTAGCCTCCATGTGTTTGTATTTTTCACAGATTTTTTTTCCTGTAATTGATATCTACTCTCATTGCATTGTGGTCAGAAAAGATACTTGATATGATTTCAATTTTTTTCAATTTACCAAGGCTTGATTTGTGACCCAAGATATGATCTCTTCTGGGGAATGTTCCATGAGCACTTGAGAAGAAAGTGTATTCTGTTGTTTTTGGATTGAATGTCTTATAAATATCAATTAAGTCCATCTCATTTAATGTATCATTTAAAGCTTGTGTTTCCTTATTTATTTTCATTTTGGATGATCTGTCCATTGGTGAGAGTGGGGTGTTAATGTCCCTTACTATTATTGTGTTACTGTCAATTTCCCCTTTTATGGCTGTTAGCACTTGCCTTATGTATTGAGGTGCTCCTATGTTGGGTGCATAAGTATTTACAATTGTTATATCTTCTTCTTGGATTGATCCCTTGATCATTATGTAGTTTCCTACTTTGTCTCTTGTAATAGTCTTTCTTTTAAAGTCTATTTTTTCTGATATGAGAGTTGCTACTCCAGCTTTCTTTTGATTTCCATTTACATGGAATATCTTTTTCCATGCCCTCATTTTCAGTCTGTATATGTCACTGTGTCTGAAGTGGGTCTCTTGTGGACAGCATATATATGGGTCTTGTTTTTCTATCTATTCACCAGTCTATGTCTTTTGGATGGAGCATTTAATCCATTTACATTTAAGGTAGTTATTAATATGAGTGTTCCAATTACCATTTTCTTAATTGGTTTGAGTTTGTTATTCCAGATCTTATCCTTCTCTTGTGTTTCCTGCCTAGACAAGTTCCTTTAGCATTTGTTGTAAACCTGGTTTGGTGGTGCTGAATTGTCTTAACTTTTGCTTGTCAGTAAAGGTTTTAATTTCTCTGTTGAATCTGAATGAGATCCTTGCTGGATACAGTAATCTTGGTTGTAGATTATTCTCTTTCATCATGTTAAATATGTCCTGTCGCTCCCTTCTGGCTTGCAGAGTTTCTGCTGAAAGATCAGCTGTTAACCTTATTGGGACTCCCTTGTATGTTATTTGTTGTTTTTCCCTTGCTGCTCTTAATATTTTTTCTTTGTATTTAATTTTTGATAGTTTGATTAATATGTCTTGGTATGTTTCTCCTTGGATTTATCCTGTATGGGACTCTCTGTGCTTCCTGGACTTGCTCAGTTATTCTGCTATTGATTCCTTCCAGAGAATTTTAAATTTCATTTATTGTGTTGGTCATTGTTTGTTTGCTCTTTAGTTCTTCTAGATCCTTGTTAAACATTTCTTGTATTTTCTCCATTCTATTTCCAAGATTTTGGATCATCTTTACTATCATTACTCTGAATTCTTTTTCAGGTAGACTGCCTATTTCCTCTTCATTTGTTTGGTCTGGTGGTTTTTACCTTGCTCTTTCATCTGCTGTGTATTCCTCTGTCTTCTCATTTTGCTTAAGTTACTGTGCTTGGGGCCTCCTTTCTGCAGGCTGCAGGTTCGTGGTTCCCGTTTATTTTTTTTTGATGTCTGCTCCCAGTGGGTAAGGTTGGTTCAGTGGGTTGTGTAGGCTTCCTGGTGGAGGGGACTAGTGCCTTTGTTCTGGTTGATAAGGCTGGATCCTCTCTTTCTGGTGGGCAGGACCATGTCCAGTGGTGTGTTTTGGGGTTGCTGTGAACTTGTTATGATTTTAGGCAGCCTCTCTTCTAATGGGTGGGGTTGTGCTCCTGTCTTGCTAGTTGTTTGGTATAGGGTGTGCAGCACTGGAGCTTGTTGGTCGTTGACTGGAGTTGGGTCTTAGTGTTGAGATGGAGATCTCTAAGAGAGCTTTCACCATTTGATATTATGTGGGAGTGGGAGGTCTCTGGTGGACCAATGTCCTGAACATGTCTCTCCCACCTCAGAGGCTCAGGCCTGACACGTGCTGGAGCACCAAGACTCTTCTGGGAAGTCTGAGGTCTTCTGCCATCATTCAGCTGGTGTTTTCTAGAAGCTGTTGCACATGTAGATGTATTTTTGATGTATCTGTAGGAAGGTGATCTCCATGTCTTACTCCTCAGCCATCTTGAAGCCAGTTTAACTGGCACCAACTCTAGGAAATATGTCACTGCTTCCTTTCCTTTCCTTAGGAATTGACCTCAAATATTCTTTTCCCTATAGTGTCCTCCCTTTCATCTTTGCCTTCACACAAATTCACTCTCCCGTCCACAGCAATATGACTTCTGCTAACACCATTATATTAATCCAAGAGTCTTAACATAGGGCTGTAGGGTCTTAGATTTTCAGACAAATCCACAAAGAAATGTCTACAGCATAAGTTCCAATTTAGTCAGATACCTGAGGAGATCACACACTGCTGTGGTGACTACCTTCGACGGCCATCCAGTACCCTTCATGGTGACCACGGCCCCCGCCACTGAGCAACTAACACTGACTCACAACAGCTAACTAACTACTCACCGCTGCAGAGTCCACTGTGAGCTCCGGGACACCTGTAGTCTGCCACTGCTAAGTCTTCTCTCCTTCTATTTCCAAATTTGGTTTAACAGTTAGTTGCTAGATCTTTTCCTTCTTCTTCCTACACCAAATTTCCTGCCTCTATCTCATGTTATCTATTTTGTTTAAACTAAAAACCTTCTCATTACTCAGATACCTCTTTTTGTTTTATGTCCTATTTTTTCTCTTATTCTCATCTCATTTCACTACTATACATGCATCTCATATTATATAATTAGGGTCATAATATCTTTTTTCCACTTTGTCCAAGTCACATAGTATTTCCATCATAATACTGTTTTTAAAAATAAAAGTAGGGCTTCTCTGGTGAGGCAGTGGTTGAGAGCCCGCCTGCCGATGCAGGGGACGCAGGTTTGTGCCCTGGTCCGGGAAGATCCCACATGCCGCAGAGCGGCTGGGCCCGTGAGCCATGGCCGCTGAGGCTACGCACCCGGAGCCTGTGCTCTGCAATGGGAGAGGCCACAACAACACTGAGAGGCCCGCGTACAGCAAAAAAAAAAAAAAAAAAAAAAAACCTAAAAATACTTAAAAAAGCTGAGTTTTTTCTATAAAAAATTACAGAATACTAAATCTGAGTAACTTTTCAAATGCACCATGAGAAAGTCTGACAGATCTAATATTGTGAATTATTTATTTATGTGTTTCTTGTCATTAATGATGACACTAGAAGATTTTTTTTTTAATTTTTATTTTATATTGGAGGCTAGTTGATTAACAATGTTTTGTTAGTTTCAGGTGTACAGTAAAGTGATTCAGTTATACATGTACATGTATTTATTCTTTTTCAAATTCTTTTCCCATTTAGGTTATTACAGAATATTGAACAGCATTTCCTGTGCTATACAGTAGGTCCTTGTTGGTTACCTCTTTTAAATATAGTAGTGTGTACATGTTAATCCCAAATTCCCAATATATCCTGCCCACCACCCATCCCCCCAGTAAGCATAAGCTCATTCTCTAACTCTGTGATTATGTTTCCATTTTGTAAAAAAGTTCATTTGTACCATTTTTTTTTCAGATTCTGTATATAAGCTATTTCAGATGATATTTCACTTTCTCTGTCTGACTTACTTCACTCAGTATGATAAACTCCAGGTCCATCCATGTTGCCACAAATGGCATTAGTTCATTCTTTTTAATGGTTGAGTAATATTCCATTGTATATATGTTCCACATCTTCTTTACCCATTCATCTGTCAACATACATTTAGGTGGTTTCTATGTCTTGGCTACTGTAAACAGCACTGTGATGAACACTGGAGTGCATGTAAATTTTCAATGTTTTTTCCAGACATATGCCCAGGAGTGGGATTGCTGGCTCTATTTTTAGTTTCTTAAGGAACCTCCATACTATTCTCCATAGTGGCTGTACCAATTTATATTCCCACCAACAATGTAGGAGAGTTCCCTTTCCTCCACACCCTCTCCAGGATTTATTGTTTCTGGATTGTTTGATAGTGGTCATTCTGACTGGTGAGAGTTGATATCTCATTGTAGTTTTAATTTGCATTTCTCTAATAATTAGTGATGTTGAGCATCTTTTCATGTGAAACTTGGCCATCTGTATGTCTTCTTTGGAGAAATGTCTATGTAGGTCTCCTGCCCATTTTTTCATTGGGTTGTTAGTTTTTTTGATATTGAGCTGCATGAGCTGTTTGTAAATTTTGGAGACTAACCCCTTGTCAGTCACATCATTTGCCAATATTTTCTCCCATTCTGTGGGTTCTCTTTTTGTTTTGTTTATGGTTTTCTTTGCTGTGCAAAAGATTTTGAGTTTAATTAGGTCTCATTTGTTTATTTTTGTTTTTATTTCCATTACTCTAGGAGATGGCTAGGAAAATATATAGCTGCAATTTATATCAAAGAGTGCTCTGCCTGTGTTTTCCTCTAAGAGTTTTATACCATCCAGTCTTACATTTATATTTTAATTCAATGTGAGTTAATTTTGTATATGGTGTTAAAGAAAGTTCTAATTTCATTTTTTTAAATGTAGCTGTCCTGTTTTCCCAGCACCATTTACTGAAGAGACTTTCTTTTCTCCATTGTATAGTCTTACCTCCTTTGTTGTAGAGTAATTGACCATAGGTGTATGGGTTTATTTCTAGGCTTTCTATCCTGTTCAACTGATCGATATTCCTGTCTTTGTGCCAGTAGCATAATGTTTTGAGGACTGTAGCTTTGTAGTATAGTCTGAAGTCAGGGAGCCTGATTCCTCCAGCTCCATTTCTCTTTCTCAAGACTGCTTTGGCTACTCATGGTCCTTTCTATCTCCATATAAATTTTAAGATTTTTTTGTTCTAGTTCTGTGAAAAATGCCATTGGTATTTTGATAGGGATTGCACTGAATCTTTAGATTGCCTTGGGTAGTATAGTCGTTTGGCCAATATTGATTCTTCCAATCCAGGAACATGGTATATCTTTCCATTTGTTTGTGTCATCTTCAATTTCTTTCATCAGTGTCTTATAGTTTTCAGAGTACAGGCATTTTGCCTTCTTAGGTAGGTTTATTCCTAGGTATTTTATTCTTTTTGATGTATGGTAAGTGGGATTGTTTCTTTAACTTCTCTCTCTGATCTTTCATTGTAAGTGTATAGAAATGTAAGAGATTTCTGTGTATTAATTTTGTATCCTGCAACTTTACTGAATTCATTGATGAGCTCTAGTGGTTGTCTGGTAGCACCTTTAGGATTTTCTATATATAGCACCATGTCATCTGACAGTTTTACTTCTTATTTTCCATTTTGGATCCCTTTTATTTATTATTCTTCTCTGATTGCTGTGGCTAGGACTTCCAAAGCTATGTTGAATGAAAGTGGCGAGAGTAGACTTCCTTGTCTCATTCCTGATCTTAGAGGAAATGCTTTCAGTTTTTCACCATTGAGACCATGTTGGCTGCGGGTTTGTCATATATGGCCTTTATTATGTTGAGGTATATTCCCTCTACGCCCACTTTATGAAGAGTTTTTATCATAAATCGGTGCTGAATTTTGTCAAAAGCTTTTTCTGCATCTATTGAGATGATCATATGGTTTTTATTCTTCAATTTGTTGATGTGGTGTATCACACTGATTTGCATATACTGAAAATTCCTTGCATCCCTGGAATAAATCCCACTTAATCGTGGAATGTGATCCTTTTAACGTATGGTTGGATTCAGATTGTTAGCATTGGGTTGGCCAAAAAGTTCATTCAGGTTTTTCTGTAACCCCTTATGGAAAAACCTGAATGAACTTTTTGGCCAACCCAATATTTTGTTGATTATTTTTCGTGTATATGTTCATCAGCGATACTGGCCTATAATTTTCTTTTTTGTGGTATCTTTATCTGGTTTTGGTATCAGGGTGATGATGGTCTAAGAATCAATTTGGAAGCATTCCTTCTTCTGCAATTTTTTGGAAGAGTTTCAGAAGGATAAGTGTTAACTCTTCTATAAATGTTTGATAGAATTGGCCTGTGAAGTCATCTGGTTCTGGACTTATGTTTGTTGAGAGTTTTTTAATCACAGTTTCAATTTCAGTACTTGTGATTAGTCTGTTCATTCTTTCCATTTCTTCCTTGTTCAGTCTTGGGGGATTGTACCTTTCCAAGAATTTGTCCATTTCTTCCAGGATGTCAATTTTATTGGCATATAGTTGCTTGTAGTAGTCTCTTATGATCCTTTGTATTTCTGTGGTATCATTTTAACTTTTCCTTTTCATTTCTAATCATATTGATTTGAGCCCCCTCCCTTTTTTCTTGATGAGTCTGGCTAAAGGTTTATCAATTTTGTTTATATTCTCAAAGAACCAGCCTTTAGTTTCATTAATCTTTTCTATTGTTTTCTTCCTTTCTATTTCATTTATTTCTGCTTTGATCTTTAAGATTTCTTTCCTTCTACTGACTTTGGGTTTTGTTTTTCTTCTTTCTCTAGTTGCTTTAAGTGTGAGGTTAGGTTGTTCATTTGTTTTTGTTGTTTCCTGAGGTAAGATTGTATTGCTATAAACTTCCCTCTTGGAACTCCATAGGTTTTGGATCATTGTGCTTTCATTTTAATTTGTCTTTAGGTATTTTTTGCTTTCCTCTTCATTTCTTCAGTGTTCCATTGGTTGTTCACTAGCATATTGTTTAGCATCCATGTGTTTGTGACATTTTACAGTTTGTTTTTTTTTTGTAGTTGCTTTCTAATCTCATAACTTTGTGGTCGGAAAAGATGATTGATATGATTTCAGTTTTCTTCAATTTACCAAGGCTCACTTTATGGTCCAGCGTGTGATCAATCCTGGAGAATGTTCCATGTGCACTTGAGAAGAATGTGTATTCTGCTTCTTTTGGATGGAATGCTCTATAAATATCAATTAAGTCCATCTAGTCTAATGTGTCATTTAAGACCTGCGTTTCCTTATTGATCTTCTGTCTGAATGACCTGTCCATTGATGAAAGTGGGTTGTTAAAGTCCCCCACTATTATTGTGTTACTGTCAATTTCTCCTTTTATGGCTGTGAGTATTTGCCTTATATGTTGGGTTGCTCCTATGTTGGGTGCATATATATTTACAATTGTTATATCTTCTTCTTGGATTGATCCCTTGACCATTATGTAGTGTCCTTCTTTGTCTCTTGACATAGTCTTTCTTAAAGTCTATTTTGTCTGATATGAGAATTGCTACTCCAGCTTTCTTTTCATTTCCATTTGCATGAAATTCCGTTTTCCATCTCCTCATGTTCAGTCTGTATGTGTCCCTAGATCTGAAATGGGGCTCTTGCAGAAAGCATATATACAGGTCTTGTTTTTGTATCCATTCAGCCAGTCTATGTCTTTTGGTTGGAGCATTTAATTCATTTACATTTAAAGTAATTATCAATATGTATATTCCTATTGCCATTTTCTTAATTGTTTTGGATTTGTTTTTGTAGGTGTTTTTTCTTCCCTTCCTCTTCTCTTCTCTTGTGATTTTATGACTAACTTTAGTGTTGTGTTTGGATTCTTTTTTCTTTTTTGTATGTATATCTATTGTAGATTTTTGGTTTGCAGTTACCCTGAGGTTTTGATATAGCAGTCTGTATATAAATAATAGTGTTTTAAGATGCTGGTCTTTTAACTTCAAATGCATTTCCAATATCCTGAATTTGTGCTCCCGTCTTCTCCTAATTGCTGGTTTTGATATATTTGTGTGCAGATGATTTCCTACCTTTAATTTACATTTGTCTTTACCAGTGAGCTATTCCATTTGTAATTTTCTTGTTTCTAGTAGTGGCCTTTTCTTTTGCACTTAGAGAAGTTCCTTTAGAATTTGTTGCAAAGATGGTCTGGTGGTGCTGAATTCTTTTAGTTTTTACTTATCTGTAAAGCTTTCAATTTCTCTGTTGAATCTGAATTAGAGCCTTGCTGGGTAGAATATTCTTGTTTGTAGGTTCTTCCCTTTCATAACTTTAAATATAGTGTGTCACTCCCTTTTGGCCTACAGAGTTTCTGCTGAGAAATCAGCTGACAACATTATGGGAGTTCCCTTGTATGTCATTTGTTGCTTTTCCCTTGTTGCTTATTAACAGTTTTTCTTTCTCTTTAATTTTTGTTAGTTTGATTACTATGTTTTTCGGTGTGTTCCTCCTTGGGTTTATCCTGCCTGGGCTGTTTCCTTTCCCATGTTAAGGAAGTTTTCAGCTATTATTTCTTGAAATATTTTCTCAGGTCCTTTCTCTCTTCTCCTTCTGGGACCCCTATAATGCAAATGTTGGTTCATTTAATGTTGTCCCAGAGGTCTCTTAAACTGTCCTCATTTCTTTTGATTATTTTTTCTTTATTCTTTTCTGTGGCATTGATTTCCACCATTCTGTCTCCCAGCTCACTTATCCTTTCTTCTGCCTAAGTTATTCTGCTATTGATTCCTTCTAGTGTATCTTCCAATTCAGTTATTGTATTGTTTATCTCTGTTTGTTTGTTCTTTAGTTTATCTAGGTCTTTATTAAACATTTCTTGCATCTTCTCAATCTGTGCCTCCATTCTTTTCTGAGATCTTGGATGATCTTCACTATCATTACTCTAAATTCTTTTTCCAGTAGATTACCTATTTCCACTTCACTTAGTTGTTCTTCTGGGGTTTTAACTTGTTCCTTCATCTGAGACATATTCCTCTGCCACCTCATTTTTTCTAACTTTCTGTGATTACAGTTTCCATTTCACAGGCTGTGGGATTGTAATTCTTCTTGTTTCTGCTGTCTGCCCTCTGGTGAATAAGCCTGTCTAAGAAGCTTGCGTTGGCTTTCTGGTGGGTCGGTCTGCTTCCTGCCCACTGGTGGGTGGAGCTAGGTCTTGTCCTTCTGGTGGGCAGGGCCTTGTTCAGGAAGACTTTAAGCAGCCTGTCTGCTGATGGGTAGGGCTGTGTTCCCACCCTGTTGGTTGTTTGGCCTGAGGTGTCCCAGCACTGGAGCCTACAGGCTATTGGGTGGGGCTAGGTCTTGGGAAGGAAATGGTAGCCTCCAGGAGGGCTCACACCAATGAGTATTCAACAGAACTGCCGCTGCCCATGTCTTTATCCCCACAGTGAGCCACAGTTGCCCCCTGACTCCACAGGGGACCCTCCAATATTAGCAAGTAGGTCTGGCTCAGTCTCTTATGAGGTCACTGTTTTTTTCCTTGGGTCCTGGTGTACACGGGACCTTGTGTGCACCTTCCAAAAGTGGAGTTTCTAGTTCCCCCAATCCTGTGAAACTCCTGCAATGAAACCCTTCTGGCCTTTGAAGAGAAATTCTCTGGGGGCTCCTCCTCCCATTACCAAACCCCCAGGCTGGGAAGCCTGACGTGGTGCTCAGGACTTTCACTCCTGTGGGAGAACTACTGTGGTATAATTATTTTCCAGTTTGTGGGTCTCCCACCCAGCGGGTATGGGATTTGATTTTATTACAATTGTGCCCTTCCTACTGTCTCATTTTGGCTTCTCCTTGTTCTTTAGATGTAGGGTATCTTTTTTGGTAGGTTCCAGTGTTGTGGGGTTTTTTTGTTTTTTTTTTTTGTCTATGGTTGTTCAGCAGTTATTTGTGATTTTGTTTTTGGAAGAAGAGGTGATCTCACATCCTTCTACTCTACCATATTGCTGGCAAATTAGGAAAGATTCTTAAATATATATTTTTATTATAACTTTTTTCAAAATATTGTCATTTAATAATATATAGAATAAAATACATGAAACAATCTCATTTTTTATAGATCTGAAATTATTATTAGTATACACAAAGTATTCCCACATTACATAAGCAGAAATACTTTCTTTATCCATATTTTATTCATCAAAAATTATGTCTTAAATGGAATATTTTAATACATTTCTAAATATGTATATTTTAAGCTTTATTTCAATGAAATATTATGATGATTTAAATGATTTGTAGCCTCAAATTATTTCTTCTATCACTTTTTCTTTTTAATATTTTTACTGTAACATTGGAATAACAGCTTGTTTTTCCCCTCCAGTAATGAGGAAACAATGAGGATAAAGCAGACAAAGTATAGATAAAGTGCTAAGCTCCTCAGTAAGTATGTACAGTGTAAGGACTAAGGTTTGTTATTTGTGTTTTCTTTTAAGATTGCCTACCCATGTCAAGCATTTTCACAACTCATTTCCTAAATGTCCTATCAGCTTAGATAAACATACTTGGAATAACTTTCAAAAATCTAGGCTATTTCTTCTATATATTTATGCAACTTAAAATAGACTTTTTAAAATTAGAGCTAGTTTTAATATGATGATATTGTCCTGTGCAATCTGGGCCCCACACAACAATAGAGTATTTATGCTTTCACTATTCTTTGTTTTCAGATGTAGGTAATATGTTTTTTATGGAACTCCGTCAAAGAGGCCAGAAACAACTTTCCACAGAGACAATGATAGTAATGATAAGTCTTAATTGCACTGGTCTTGAAACATAACACCAGAGGAAGGCTGCAGTCCAAGTTTACTCAAATTCAAATCAGCAAGCTTTTCTTATGCTCGAATTCAAATAAGCAAGCTTTTCTTAAGCATCTAAGTTGTTTTTGACTTGGTGATGAAAAATGTAATAAGACAATACCTGCCTTCAAAAACAGAATAAATTCCAGTATTGTGGTAAGAGAAGCACACAGTGAATATCATTCAAGCCATATGAGCCAAGAGAGCATGGATACAAGTTATGGGAAACCAAGGAAGAAGAAAGTCCATTTGAAGAATGGATAGGATTCTTATAGTCAAACATATTCTAGGAAGAGAGAAAAGCATGTGCTAAATTACTGAGCTGATAAAGTGTAGAGACATTTGGAAGAACAGTTTGCCTTAAGCAAATGGTTACTTTCAGGAAATAGTAGTTTGTGTTTTTTTTAAGGTTTCTTTCTAAAAATATGCATCACACAACTAAAATGATTTATTTTCTGAAGAAGCACATTTAGCAGTCTGCAACACAATACGGTAGAAATAGAAATATAATGTCAGAAAGTTAGGTTTGGACTGTATTAAGGAGAAATTTAAATGCTAGAATGCAAATGTATAAGTGAGGGGGGAAGAACACCAAATTGCAAGCCATAAGCTCTACGTTCAAGGCATGCTTTTATTACTGCTAAGTGTGCAAACTTCTGGCATACAGGTTTACTTATTAGCAAAATAGCAATATTGACACATACAATGTTTTAATTAGTAACAAAATAATGACATGAAAGTTCTTTCAAGTTAATGTATGCTATATGTATGTGTGTGATAACTGATATAATTTCTTAATTCAATGAGCCATGGGAGATACAAGTTTTTGATCCAGGGGTAATGTATCAGTAGCTATATAATAAATCTATATCTGAAAGCCAAGTGTAATACATTTTGCAATAGAATAGGAGACCATTGCAATTGCAATGGTGAGAAGTTTTAAGTGTATAAAGTAGGATGGAGGCAATGTGAATTGAAAATAATTAACAAGATTGAAGAAGTAGCATCAACAGGTTGCAGGATTTGGAGAAAGAGTGAAGATTTTAAAATCTGAATTCACTGGGAAAATCAAAAGAAAATAAAAAAGAGAAAGAAAAAGGTCTACTTTATCCTGGATACTTCACTCTGCAATTTTATGACTGTTAGATAATCTAGTCCTTCACTAAAGCAGTACAATTTGGTGTTACTCTTTCCATTTTTATTGAAAAAGAAACAGAACTTTGGGAAGAATAAAGAGCTTCTCTAAGTCTAATAAAAGAGTGGCGGCATCTAAAATTAAGTACAACTAATTCCAAATTCCATGCTCTCTCACTCGTAATGATGTATATGTGTTGTGGAGAAAAGACCAGATCAATTGTTTTAAGTTAAAATAATAAATATCTATATCTCAGAAGAATGAAAATAATAAAGACCTGAGAGAAACATGGAAAGTCATGATTACTGAATCCTTCAGAAGTAATGCTATTCTTAAAGCTGAATATATAGTAGAAGAGGGGAGTTTTGAAGATGGAACACTGAGGAATGTTTATTTTTTAGGGAATGGGAGGAGAAAGTGAATTCCTCAAGAAAGAGTGAAAAATGGGTGGTCCGAGAGTAAACTCACGGAAACCAAGACATTTTTTGGTCATTGAAAGACGCCAAAAAGAGATTGCAACCGTGACCGAAGGGTCAAGGGAAATGAGCAGTGAGAAAATTAACTTAATTTAGGGATGGAAAAGTTATTAGTAATTTAAGAGATGATGCAAAAAGTCAGATTACAAAATATTAGGAAATAGCTGTGGGGTGAGGAAGGAAGTGCCACATGTGTAGGCTTTTCTTCAGAAGATATTTTGTGGGAAGAGAAAGAACACCTTTGAAGTTTCTATTAATGATGTCTTTGCAATTATCAAAGTTAGAGATATAAATGAGCATACTACCATATTTACAAATCTCATGCTAGGAGAACAGGTGAAGATGGGTCCACATTTAAAAGTGTGATAGATTTACATCATGATAGTCAGCCTTTCCTCATTATAGTCGTGTTTTAATATTACCAGATGAGAAGCATATTCCCTGATGTTTCAATCCCAAGATATACCAGTGTTTTAATAATCCAAATGAAAATCCAAATTTTGGATCCAACATTATTCTTTGCTCTCAAGAAGACAAATTCATGTCCCTACTGGGTGGCATCTCTTGAAAGGAAAAGTATCAGACAAGGCCTTTCCTGCAGAAGTCTGTGAAACTTAAGAATCTTGGAGGCTGAGCTTTCCCAGACATTTAATTATAATTTTAAAAGATTTAAATTTTTAATTTATTTTTCAGCATAGAAACTGCTGGCAGCTTCAATATCTCTTTGGCAGCATTTCTCCCTTTAAAAGCCTGTTATGCTCCATAGGAATTTCAAATTAGAAAGAAAGCTTTTACAATTTCAAAACACAGATTCTGGGACTCTCACCTTGGAGATTAAAGCATAAAATGGTAAGTAAAATACAAGTCTATAAGATGCCTTACTTTCCCAAGGATTTTCTTATATATTTCCTCAGTGATTAAAAAATATTGATTTTGTGCATACAAGAATGTTTTTGTTTTAGCAACTGCTGCCTATAAATCATTTAGTTTTATGATGAGTTTGAAGTCCTGCTATAAGGTCATATGATCAGAGAAATTAATGGAAAAATTCTGAAGCTGCTGTTTTAAGCCATTCAATACAGTTGTTGAACTCTCTTCATCAGGCATACAGAAATATGAATAATCTTATTTCTGATTCCAAGGATTTTACACTTAGAAAAGTTTCTACAAGACAAGGAAAAAAATATTTTAAGTACTGTAATGAAGATACACACAATGCTGGAGGAGTTAACCAGATTGTAACAGATTGTGGAAATAAGTAAGGCTTTAGGAAGGAGGATTTTAAGTGAGTCCTTGAAGAATGCGTAAGATGACACAAGCAAAAATGCTGGGATAGATTATTCCAGGAGGAAGAAACAACAAAACCGAGTGGAGAAGTCAGGGAAAATCAGACATATTTGAGGCAAACTATGTGAGGGTAATTTGTCACCATAAAAATATGGTTGGCAGATAAATGTGACAACATTGGCTATATTTTGAGATGTTTTAAATGCCAAAATTGAGTAGTTTGTGAATAAGTAGTCCATAGGAAACCTCTGCTGGTGTTTGAGTTGAAAAAACACGTTATTGCAGATGTTTTTGGAAGACTAATGTGATAATAACTTGTACATGGATGAAAAGAGGAAGAATCTGCAGCTAGTAAAGCTGACACTGCAAGTACCTAAAAATGTTTAAAAAGGGTTAACTACAATTGTGGCCATGGAAACTGAGATGCGGGAGCTGTTCTTATCTGTCAAAAAATACATGTCTCAATTGAAATATCTCTTTTCCTTCTCTCTAAAGTTCTACTTCTCAGAAATTACTGCCATGCCAGAAGAATGAAACGTTTGAGGTTGTTATACCAATATTCTAGAGAAGTATTTTAATATTATAGTCAAAAAAACATACGCATGTATGTGTGCATGCATACAGATATATATATATATATCACTCAGTTCAAAATATAAAATTGCTTGTATGTTTTTGTTTCATTTTTAATAGACTTTATATTTCAGAGCAATTTCACATTTATAGAAAAAATGCACAGAAAGTACAGAAGGTTCCTATATGCACCCTTCTTCCCCCCCAACACACACATGCACACACACAGTTTCTTCTATTATTACCATCTTGCATTAGTGGGGTACATTTGTTACAGTTGAACCAAATCAATATTGATACACTTAAGTAAGTCCACATTTATACTAGGCTTCACTCTTTGTATTCAATGGGTTTTGACAAATGCATAATGTCATGTATTCACCTGTACAGTATCATACAGAATAGTTTCACTGCCCCAAATGAGTTTAACTACTCATCCCTCACCCTCTTCCTAAGGAAGAGTTAGTCCCCTGACTTTGTTCTTCAATATCATGTAGGCTATTCTGGGTCTTTGCCTTTCTATATAAATATTAGAATTATTTTGTTGATGGACACAAAATAACTTTCTTGGATTTTCATTGGGATAACACTGAAGTTATAGCTCAAGTTGGAAAGATTTGACATCTTACTAATATTAATTCTTCCCATCCATGAACCTGGAATATTTCTCTATTGATTTAGATCTTTGATTTCTTTAATCAGAATTTTGTCATTTTCCTCACACAGATCTTGTAAATATTTTGTTATAGTTAAACCTAAGTCTGTCTTTCTTTTTATTTTTTTGGTGCTAATGTAAATGATACTGTGCTTTTAATTTCAAATTCCACTTCTTCATTGCTGGTATACAAAAAAACAATTAACTTTTGTATATGTATCGTAAAACCTTGCTATTATCACTTACTAGTTCCACAAGTTTCTTTGTTGATTCTTTGGAACTTTTTACATAGACAATCATACAATCTGCAAGAAAGAAAGTTTGTTTCATTTCTTCCTTCCAAATTTATAAACCTTTTATTTCCTTTTCATGTCTTAGTGTATTAGCTAAGACTTTCAGTATGATGTTGAAAAAGAGTGGTGAGAGGGGAAATTCTTGTTTTGTTTCTGATCCTGGGAAAAAGTTTCTCACCACTAAGTATTATCATGTTAGCTGCATACTTGTAGTAGTAGATGTTCTTTAACAAACTGATAAAGTTCTCTTTTCTTTGTAGTTTTCTGAGAGGGTTGGATTTTGTCAAATTTTTTTTTTCTTCATTCTATTGCAATGGTGATACGATGTTCTTTTTTAGCCCGCTTATGAGATGACTCGAGTTCTGAATGTCAAGCCAGCCCTCTATACCTGAAATAAATCCCATTTAGTCATGCTGTATACTTCTTTTAATACATTGTCAAACTTAATCTGCTAATATTTTGTTGAAAAATTTTGCATCTATGTTCATTGGATATATTGGTTTGAAATTTTCCTTTGTAGCAATGTCTTTGATTTTTGTATTAGGGTAGTGAGGACTCGTAAAATGAGTTTGAAAGTACTCCTATTTTTCTGGAAGAGATTGTAGAGAATTGGTATCATTCATTCTTTAAATGTTTGTTAAAATTCACTAGTGAATCAATCTGGGCCTGATGCTTGCTATTTTGGAAGGTTTATTTTTAAATTTATTTTATTAAAAAAATTTATTGGAGTGTATTTGATTTACAATATTGTGTTATTTTCACATTATAGTGAAGTGAATCAGTTTCATATACATATATACAATAGTTTTTTTAAGATTCTTTCCCCATACAGGTCATTACAGAGTACTGAGTAGAGTTCTCTGTGCTCTACAGTAGGTTCTTATTAGTTATCTATTTTATATATAGTATTGTGTATATGTCAATCCCAATCTCCCAATTTATCCCACCCATCCTCTGGTAACCATAAGATTGTTTTCTACATTTGTGACTATAACTTCTTTTTTTTTTCTTTTTCTTTTTTTTTTTTTAACATCTTTATTGGAGTATAATTGCTTTACAATGGTGTGTTAGTTTCTGCTTTATAACAAAGTGAATCAGTTACACATATACATATGTTCCCATATCTCTTCCCTCTTGCATCTCCCTCCCTCCCACCCTCCTTATCCCACCCCTCTAGGTGGTCACAAACTACCTAGCTGATCTCCCTGTGCCATGCGGCTGCTTCCCACTAGCTATCCACCCTACGTTGGGTAGTGTATATATGTCCATGCCACTCTCTCACTTCGTCACAGCTTACCCTTCTCCCTCCCCATATCCTCAAGTCCATGCTCTAGTAGGTCTGTGTTTTATTCCCGTCCTACCCCTAAGCTCTTCATGACATTTTTTTTCTTAGATTCCAGATATACTTCTGTTTTATAAGTTAATTTGTACCCTTTTATTAGATTCCACATATAAGTGATATCATATGATATTTGTCTTTCTCTGTCTTACTTCACTCAGTAGGACAATCTCTAGGTCCATCCTTGTTGCTGCAAATGGCATTATTTTGTTCTCTTTTATGACTGAGTAATAGTCCATTATATATATATGTACCACATCTTCCTTATCCATTCTTCTGTTGATGGACATTTAGGTTGCTACCATGTCCTGGCTATTGTAAATAGTGCTGCAATGAACATTGGGAGGCATGTATCTTTTTGAATTACGGTTTTCTCTGGGTATATGCCTAGGAGTGGGGTAGCTGGGTCATATGGTACTTCTATTTTTAGTTTTTACTGTTCTCCATAGTGGCTGTACCAATTTACATTCCCACCAATGGAAGGTTTTAATTATTGATTTAATTTCTTTAATAGTTTTAGGTCATTTCAGATGATATATTTATTTTTGTGAGAACTTTATAGATTGTGTTTTTCAAGAAATCCATCAATATAACCTAAATTATCAAATTTGTAGGCACAGAGTTGCTCATAATATTTCTTTATTATCCTTTAATATTTGTGGATTGTATCTCTTCTCTTACTCTCTTTTCTCTCTTTACCTCTCTCTCTCTCTCTCTCCCCCTCTCTCTTTGATTAGTCTGTCTCTAGAGATTATCAATTTTATTGATCTTTTCAATAAAACTACCTTTTGGTTTTATGGATTTTTCTCTGTTAATTTCTTGTTCACTTTAATTTATATCTACTTTTTACTATTCTTCATCTTTGTATTTAATTTGCTCTTTCAAGTTTTTGTATGCCTTTTTAAAAGTAATATTTTTGCTGTGGTATTTTTAAAATATTATGAAAATAATATTTATATACATTATGAAGTGAAACTGTGTGTATGCCTACCTAGTGTTCTGTCTTGAAAGTGCTTTATATATTCTAAATCTTGAAAGATCAGTGATTTCATAAATTTTTAAGATCCCATTTGTTTAAAAAACAAATATTTATTGAGTGGCTAAAACTTATTTTCAGTAAAGTTGATACTGTACCAAACAAAGCCCATGGACTGTTACAGCCAATATTCTAGTAGGGCTTGACAGAAAACATAAAAATAAAATACATATACATAACTTCAGTGGTGATGAGTACTATAAAATAGTGTAAGATAAACAAATAGAAAAGGCAATGCTATTTTATTATAGGATGGCAGGTAACATATGAGAAGTTACCTGCTTCAAATATCAAAGCAGTTCTAACTAGGTTTTGCAATGTTTAAGTAAAAAAACAAAACAAAACAAAAAAACCACAAGCAAAAACTTTTAAAAGTACTTTAATTAATCCCTTCTCTCCTAGCCTCCGAATTTATAGACCAAAGGACACTGACATTTTGATTCTAATCAATCAATTTATATATTTTTATTTATGGTTTTGGTGGTTTATTGACTGTATTGAGTGACATTACACTGAAACCTTGAAGCCTGCAGGAATTGTTAGGGATTTAATCAAATATGAGCTAAAAGAATAGAAGTGGCAATGGATGAGGACTTGGATCCTAGAGATACTTCAAAAGAAAAATCAGTGGTTTTTCACCTCTGAGAATGATGTTCACTGTGGATTTGTTGTTCATGGCTTTTATTATGTTGAGGTAGTTTCCCTCTAAAACCATAATTTGAAAAGATACATACATCCCAATGTTCACTGCAGCACTATTTACAATAGCCAGGACATGGTAGCAATGTAAATGTCCATCAACAGAGGAATGGATAAAGAAGATGTGGTACATAGATACAATGGACTATTACTCAGCCATAAAAAAACACATAATAATTCCATTTGCAGCAACAGGGATGGACCTAGAGATTGTCATACTGAGTGAAGTAAGTCAGACAGAGAAAGACAAATATCATATGATATCACTTATATGTGGAATCTAAAAAAAAGGATAAAAATGAACTTATTTACAAAACAGAAGTAGAGTCACAGATGTAGAAAACAAACTTATGGTTACCAGGGGGTAATGGGGTGGGGAGGGATAAATTGGAAGATTGGGATTGACATATACACACTACTATATATAAAACAGATAACTAATAAAGACCTACTGTATAGCACAGGGAACTCTACTCACTACACTGTAATAGGCTGTATGGGAAAAGGATCTAAAAAAGAGTGGATATATGTATATGAAACTGATTCACTTTGCTGTACACCTGAAAGTAACACAACATTGTAAATCAACTATACTCCAATAAAAATTAAAACAATAAACACCCCCCCCAAAAAAAAAGAATCAGTGGTGTTTGGTGCTATAAACAACTGTTCCTACTTTCCTGTCTGCCCCTCACCCCCACCCTGACCCTGGCTGCTTGTAATTACTACCAAGTTTTAAATTTGGTTTGCTAGGAAATGGTGTTTCCAATTTAAAAAGTCGAAAGCCACCCTACTACCTAAATAATTTTTGTGTGTTATAAGAAAATAATATTACACTTGAAAATAAGACCTGAATTCTAGTCCAGTGCGTAAGAATTGCTCTCCCTAGACCCTATGCCAATACATTCAGGGCCTGCTATAAGATTAACAATGGTGATTGGCAAATCTTGAGAAATTGTCTTGGTAGAGTTTTTTAAGATATGAGTAAGAGAGAAAAATATGTTATTAACAGCTAAGAAGCCAATAAACAAAAGGTGTTTTATATTTATCTTTAGTTATATTTGTGTGCTTATCTTAGAAGACATATAATTTTAAGATTAAAGAAACACAAACATTTATAGATGAAATCTTAATAATTGCAGCTTATAAACAGTTTAATGTTCTGTTATTAGAACTTCCATTCATTCGTTTTAAAAATCGTCTATGGTTAGGTCCTCATCAATTTTTCATACTTACAGATGGAATAGGACTGGTTTCACAATATTTCCCTTCTTCGGAAATGATCACTTATGGAAAAGTATGTTAACAAATGAGACATTTCCGGTTGTTTCAGTTTTAGCTGAAGCCCCAAGGCTGATAAATGAGGATATGTGCTCACACATTCTAAAAGAGGGGTTTTAGAACATTTGTGTAGAATTTAAGGATGTATTAAAAAAGATTCATTCAATATCATTAGAATAACACATAGCTTAGCTCCAGGAAGGATGTATCAGAAGATTTGAGGATACCAATTAATGAAAAATTTGCAGGTATAATTTCTTTGGAGGGAATTGGAGCATTTGAGTGGGTGGTCCCCATTCCTACCTCAACTCAATTAGGAGGGAGGCTTCAAGAAGACAATTCAGTGAGTAAAGAGGCACTAAATGGTGGTGGAGACTGACTTCTTACACTTACCTGGATGTGTGCTAAACTGCAGAAATGTGTGAGTCCTGGTACCTCAAAGAACTGGAGTATTACATAGATAAATGGGTAAAGGGCACCAGGAGAGATTGCCATGAGTTATTTTTGTGTTTTTTTGCTTCTTTGTTGTTTGTTTGTTTGTTTGAATATTTATGGGGCAGGGACTGGTGCTTCAATCCAACAACCAAGCTTGCTTCCATATGTGGAAGTAGTGATTCATCGTGTACCTGCCTAACAGAGGCTAATTTTCCTTTGAAATGATAGGGGTCCAGTAACAGAGAGTTAATTCAAGCCCTAACTAAATGTATATTGCTTCAAAATAAGCTGACACAGTATATCTTTTGTCAGTGATTTTTATTCCTTTACATGCTTTCCCTTTTCTTATTCTTTGGGGTGCTTCCCATAGCCTTTTATATAAGAATGATTACCGTTTTATACTTTTTTTTTTTTTTTTTTTTTTTTGCGGTATGCGGGCCTCTCACTGTTGTGGCCTCTCCCGTTGCGGAGCACAGGCTCCG